>NC_052621.1:6156561-6442148 GCF_016545825.1 Eucalyptus grandis | reverse complement strand
AGACTCTTCAGTTTCTCCACATTGGTTCCCCAATAAAGGCTGTAGTATTCGTTTAATATGTGGACCAGATTGGTTTTCTGTACCTATCTGGAAGAAGCTGTGTCCTCAATGTTCAGTTCTCTTTTTTTGGTCCTTTTTGCACGTGAGCATCTGGGTTCCATGAAGCTTATGTGATTTGTTGTGCATGCACCTGCTTGATTCTCTTAAGTGTGTGGATTTCATCTCCTGTCTCAAGATGAGTAATCGCTGTGCCCTACATCTCAGCTTCATTTAAGTGAATACAGGTTATAATGAAAGGCTGCATTTGTTTGGGAATCTTGGTGTATTGCCTTGCTGCTCCAAATGAGAATGTCAACGTATCTCTTTGAAGATGATCCTGTATGTTGTCGTACATAAACTCTGCATGCAGTTTTCTTATTTATGACTGTTGTGATGTAGGTAATTATCTCTCAAATGAGTGGTGTAGACCACATATCGGAATCTATTCACGTCCTTCATGTGGGGAAAATGAGAATGAAGCTTACTAAGGGAAAGACAGCAGTTGCTAAAAGAATACTATTCCAGCTCAATGCAGGTATAAAGAGTTAAAATAAATTGCTCTGGAATGAAATTTTATGCATTGGCGAAGGAAATGAACATTGAACTTTTTTTTTCACAGGGGCTAATCATATGTATCTAAAATTTCTGTGTGTCCTTGCGTGGCTCGGCTAGGCATTTATTCATTTCTTGACCATGCTGTTAAACATTGAACAGAAAGCTGCTTGGGATTCTTTTCATACAGCCTGTTTTCTGAGTTTGCTGTTGTGCTTGGATATTGGAACATTAACAATCCAATAATATGATATCAGTGAAAGTAATTGCGAATGCTTTCAGAAGATATATAAAATTGTTTCAACACAAGCATATAATTTTGGGTAATGAGCTGTCTTCAAAGCTATATCACTTGAAACTGGTATTTAAATGCTAAGACACGGCCCATCCTGTCAGTGCACGCATGCCCAGATAATAGAACCCGAGTCAGAAGTCATGCTGAAGTAGATATCCATGCTTAGCACTCTGGCTGCCTAGCTAAGTGAATCCATGCATTTACATCAATCTGCTTTCTTCTTCAAGCACGTTAACCATCTTGAGTTTGTGGGGTCATCTCCATGCAATTCACCTGCTGTTTAGCTGTGCGGGGTTCGAGGAGGTGGAAATGCTGCACCACAAGCACTGTTTGGCAAATCAAAGAATGGGACTTCCTTCGTATAGCATTTGAATCGGAGCGAGAAAGGAATGCAGCCAATGCTTGCCAGGAGGTTTGCTATGACTGTAATGTAAGTCTCTGAGCATGTTCCTATTTCCAATTCTGGTTTCCCTTATTATTTTGCTTTTCAGTCAAAAAAAAAACTGAACGAGCTCGTTTAACTTGGCAGATTATTCTTGCGGGACCAGAGATGATCTCTCTCATCTACTGCCCAATAGATGCCCATTAGATTGCCTTAACAAACATGTAATTATCCCGAGTTTCTTGTTCATCCCATGTATCATAAGTTTGTAAGAGTAGAATGTTGCCTTCACGGTTCTTGCGGTTAGCTATGTTGCTTTCTCAGGCTTCCGTTTTCCTTTTCCCTTTAAAGTTCCTTTTTTCCCATCTGGTTTTTCCGGCTGCTAATTCTGGCCCCGACATTCAAGGCATCATTTTATCTGCCCTTGTCATTGGATTGTAAATACATCGAGTTTTCTTGGCGGGAAATTCGTCGCTTCTGTGTGTGTTGATCGACTGATGTTTGGTTCATATTAATGAAATGCTTGGAATTGTGAGAGAAGAATGATTCAGCTACTCAACATGTGTGGCATATTCTGTGTGATTTTGGTACCAACTGTTACTAACAGATTGAAACCAACGAATGCTTTTTTTTTCCTGCATTTGCAATTCCATTGATATGAACTTGGTCGGTAATGTACGGATCGAAATTATAGATTGGTACATCCGATAATATATCGTCATTTACCTTTAAAAGTACTTGAGAAATAATTGTTGTAATTGTAATTGGGATCTAAAACAGATGTTTTTCAAGGGTTCACCTCAGTTATGGTAAGATCAATAAAAAGTTTTTTCTTGTTGAGTGAACCGTGTAAAATCTACGGTTGAAATAGGGTGAAATTCAACAATTTTTTACTGCTAAAAAGTTATGGTCCTATCTACGAGCAAGAGAGGTTCTTGTTTCATTCATCCTCAACTTTCTGCGTCCATGAAAAGATATACCGAAAGCTACCCTTTTGTCCCACTTTTTCGAAGGATCAAATGCCCAAAAAAATTCCTTCGAAAAAGTTCCGAAAAGATATCGTGGATATGAATTGGGCTCACATGCAAGGTGCACCCGATGCTTGCTCCCGAAGAGATGCTCATTAGAGTCGATGAATCGAATGGAGATAAAAAGGTCTTTTGGATGCTTTTACAAATTCTCTAACTTGATATCATCTCAACTATTTGCATGAGACGTAATGATTGAGATCAGCTTGATCCATAATATATATATATTTTTTTTTGCAATGTTACAATTGATGAGTGCTCAGCGTCACTGGTAATTATAATTTATTTAAAGTGACTAAATTTTAAATACATCAAATGCACATAACATGACAACAAATCAATGTATTTTGAAATGATTTGTAAAGCATTTTCCTAAAAATCATCACTTAAGATAATCAATAGATGAAAAATATTTTCATTATTGATAATAATTTATATCTTATGAAAATATTTCTTATCAATCAATTATTTTGAAGAATATTGATGATCATTTTTATGAGAAATTTTTTGTAAAATTATTTATTTTCCTTTATTCAATAAAATGGTCCTGTTTTATGGGGGAGGGGGACACTTGAACACTTCAACTGGTCCCCTGAACTGCATCTTCTCCTGCTTTCCTTGTCTCTGCTCTTTTTGGTCGGGACTGCCGGCAGAATCTCGAATAAAGCTGCAGAAGATGACGATGATGGTGGAATTCGCCACGCCCTCTTCATCTCAGGTCTCTCTCTTTCTCTCTCTTTCTCGTTCCGACGCGTCGCTTGTTCGATTTGATTCTTGGTTTCCTGCGATTTCGACTGTTTCCGCGCTCTCGCGTTGCATGGGCCGTTCGGTTCGTGCCGTCGTTTCTGTATGGATTTCTCCGTCGCTGCTATGAGAGCTTCGGGCTCTTCGTTTGAGGGTGAACCCGGTTTTTTGTTGCGATTGGCTTAATGGGTCTCGAGGTACTTTTGTTCTTGTGAAGACCCGAGGTGTTATGTGCTGTTCTATTCCGGCGGCGCCGACGAGATCGTGCGGTGGCGATGGACGCTATTGAGGAATGGCGTTGAGGGTGCGAACTGGGTTAGAACGTTTTGAATTGGTAAAGCCCCAATTGCCCACAATCTATCTGCCGTCTGAAAAGCTTTGGTGGTGGCACTTGCGATGTTTTTATTGTTCTGTAGTTCGTCGTTTAAGATTTCAAAGCAACTTGACTTGAGGTTTATGCAATTTAAACTTGCCCTTATTGGAACCTTCGGGATCGGCTGCGTGATGGGTTCTATTGAGTTGGCAACGCGCCTAATCTAATCTACAATGGGCATCGAAGTTAGGTGGAAGTGTGTTTACATGTGTAAATCCCCTTTTGTTGGTGACCTGTGTTGTTCCCGGTAATAGATAGACGGTGAGACTCAGCCATGTGCATAGATTCATGCTAATTTTATTATCTTTTGGCTGTTGGGAACTGAGGATTCCATTGGCAGATTGACTAGTTATACAGGCTTAGCTCTGTGCAAAGTCAAAAGCTGCCTTTGGAACCTTCAGGAGCCAAATACTGAAGAAAATGATATCCTACTGGATACTTTGAAAACTTGTGGTCTATGTACCTCCTGTGATATCATTAGCCGCCAGGAATTTTTTTTGTGTGTTTCTCCTGCATTATTGTTGCTGTTAGAGGCTTTTTTTTTTTGGTTGAAACTGTTAGAGGATTTGATAAGCCATTCTCATGCTC
The DNA here is from genome assembly GCF_016545825.1 of Eucalyptus grandis. Lineage (NCBI taxonomy): Eukaryota > Viridiplantae > Streptophyta > Magnoliopsida > Myrtales > Myrtaceae > Eucalyptus > Eucalyptus grandis. The sequence goes on along the minus strand of NC_052621.1, from coordinate 6,438,147 downwards.
ATTCACCTCCTCCACATTATACTTCAGGTGTAGAATTCCTCTTTCTGGTAATGGTAAGTACATTGAAGCCAAAAGATACTTGTGAAGGTGAAAAGATGGCTGCTGAGGATAGAGATCTTATTGAAATCTTGGAAGAACACAACCCGGTTGATATGGCCAAATATATCAATTATGTCAGCGCGCCACAGGCCGGTGCCATCGCGACATTTTCTGGAACAACTCGCGACACATTTGAGGGCAAAACAGTCTTGGAGCTCCAGTACGAAGCGTACGTGCCGATGGCTGTACGGTGCATCAAGTCTGCATGTCAATCAGCTAGATCATCCTGGAATCTCATGTCCATTGCAGTTGCCCACCGCCTCGGCCCTGTTCCGGTTGGAGAAACAAGTGTCTTCATTGCTGTATCATCGGTTCACCGTGACGATGCACTGGATGCTTGTAAATTTCTGATTGACGAGATAAAGGCATCTGTCCCCATTTGGAAGAAAGAGGTATACACCAATGGAGAGGTCTGGAAGGAGAATAAGGAGTTTTTGGAAAGGAAGTCGGAGCTTGAGAAAGGTGCTCGGGATGAAAATAGATGCTGTAGGAAAAGGTTAGAGAGCAAGACCAATGGGCATGGCTGTTGTGGTGCTAAAGTCAAGATAGATGATGGCGGCTGTAATGGAGAGAGTACAGAAGCTGAGTGAGAAGATTGTAATTTATTTTTGCTGCTTCTAGCATTTTTCCTTCCAATATATATAAGAAGGATTGTGATGTATTTCTCTAATAATAATCATCCGAGAAATATATGTCAGCCTCATCAAATCTGCACGTGATTTTGCTGAGAAACATGTGGAATACAGTGGGATGGATACACAGATTTTTCTTTGTTTGTTAGGTAAGTGCTCAGACAGTATTTGGTCTCACCAACTGATGTTCTTTCCCTCACCAGTTCATAATTCTGGGAGTACATTGAAGACCATCATCTGTAGAAGAGAAAACTATGATCCTACGAAATTCTATGCCATAAAACCATGCTCCAACATGATCGTATGATTGACGATCCCGCTGAATTTGATGACCAGTACATTTCTATAATTCCCCCAAGTTCAGTTCTTCATACCCGATTTCCTAATACCCCAAATTCATCATAAGAGCTGCATCATCTCTGTTGTCCAAGGCAAATTCATGTTGAAGTTGAAGGACAACTCAAGGTATGTCTAAAATTTGATGACCAAGTTCAATTTTCCCATTTTCCCCAAGTTCAATTTTCGAAAAGAAGATAATGCTCATGGACCATAGAGGGTAAAAAGAAGATATGCTACTTCCGCAAGCTGAGTGAAATATCAACAAGAAGAGAGTAGAGGGGAAAAAGATAATGCTCATGGACCATAGGGTGTAAAAGAAGATATGCCTCTTCCACAAGCTGAACAAAGAAGTCAGTAACAGCAAATCCACATTAATCAGTCAGTCACTTCTCACATCACTAACGAAAACCCCTAATGACACGTGATGTCCTCCCAAAAGACAAGCAGGATATTTCTCTCTACAACTGAAGACACCCCAACCGGTGTCCTGCAGAATGAAATCTGGCCCTAGCAGTGAACCGTCTCATGGTTCTTCAGCCGATAGGCTTTTGGCTGGAGTTAGAAGAGCCACACCACCTCGCTCGGGACTCGAGAATTTCCTATAAGCATAGAGGGTAAAAGAAGATATGCTACTTCCACAAGCTAAGTGAAATATCAACAAGAAGAGAATAGAGGGGAAAAGATAATGCTCATGGACCATAGAGGGTAAAAGAAGATATGCTACTTCCACAAGCTGAGTGAAATATCAACAAGAAGTCAGTAACAGCAAATCCACATTAATCAGTCAGTCACTTCTCACATCACTAACGAAAACCCCTAATAAAGCTAAGATCATAAAAGACACATGATCTCCTCCCAAAGACAAGCAGGATATTTCTCTCTACAACTGAAGACACCCCAACCGGTGTCCTGCAGAATGAAATCTGGCCCTAGCAGTGAACCGTCTCATGGTTCTTCAGCCGATAGGCTTTTGGCTGGAGTTAGAAGAGCCACACCACCTCGCTCGGGACTCGAGAATTTCCTATAAGCAGCTTTCAGCTTACTTTCTGCAGCCCCTGAGTGAAGGCCGACAAGAAACTTTGCACACTCCCTGTCCACAAAAAATAAAGCACTTCACCATCAATGATAAACAGACATATCACTATCCCAATTCATGAGAAGGAAGATGAGTGTGACCGTGATGTAAACTCACATTAGCTGATCTGCAGAATACCCTGTATGGTGCTTCAAGGTTTCAGTCCAGAACGGGTGTTTCCCAAGGGTGCACCGGGCTGCATAAACTGCTGATGCAGCAATCATAGAGGGGCAATAAAGTATTATTGTAGAATAGTGCATTAAACCCATCTCAGCCAGGAATAACACCATGTTTTCCATCTGCATTAGCAAAAAGTTAATGGTTACTTCAATGTAAAGACACAATATTAAATAGACTAATTTAGGACAGGGTTTTTACCTCCTTATCAGATGGAATAGAGGCTTTGATGTATCTGATTAGAAAGACATATGGTGTGGGAACCGTCAGATACCATTCCAACTTCTCCAATATTGATTTCTCCATGACCAGCACTTGTTCTCTAACATAAGCGTTGTCTGATATGAATACAAAGTCATTGACCTGCAAAAAAACCGAAATCAGATTTAAATATACCTCAAAGTGAACTTTATGGTGAAGCAAATTAGGATGGGTTATGGAAAAAGCCACGGACCTCAGGTGCCCAGATCTCTTCATACTTGGATGCTATGAGCATCGCACTTATCCCAACCAACTGAAGCTCCCGCTTGCGGACCACTTTCATGGAAAGGTACCGGTCGACGATATTTACAGCGAGATACAGAGTTTCGGGCATGAGTTCGAATTTGCGGTGAACTTCTATCAGCCAGTCCATCAGAATCGTTCTCATCTTGACATTGATTTCCAGTTGGTTATCCATGTAATCATGTACTCGACCATCATCCTATTGAAGTACTATACCAGTGAGCAACACAAAAGTACATAAATGTTATATCAGAAGATGACATTCTGCTTAAAAATTTACTTCTGTGAGTTTGTAGTACTGGTAGATATCATCGATGTATTCGACCATGGCCAACTCATCATTAGCATCAGCTTCATCAATGTCCACTAAGCAGTCCTCAGGCTTATTAGCTAGCCCACAAGCAGCCTAAATGCGAACAAGAATTACTTTATTTAAAGAAAAATATGCAAAGGAGTAACAAAAGCAAAACATACATAAAAAGGGTACTATGATAGTACAATAAATGTTCTCGAATTTTACCTTGCTTCGTGCCGTCAGAACAGAAGTGAGACTCTTCTTCTTGGAGGACCCATCTTTGAGTACCTTTCTGACAGCAACTTTAGGTTTCTCATCTTCATTGGAGCTTATCACAACAACAGACTCAGGTACAGGCTTGTCGAGGGCCGTCTCTTTGGTTGCAGCTGTTACTTCTGTCACTGTTCTTCTGTTTCCTACTGCACGATCTACGGCTTCTTTGAGCACCCTTCTAACAGCGACTTTACCGTTCTCTTCTTCTGTGGAGCTTATCACGACTACAGAATCAGGTACAGGCTTGTCAAGGGCCTTCTCTTTGTTTGCAGCTGTTACTTCTGTAACTGTTCTTTTGTTTGCTAATGCATGATCTACGGCTTCTTTTGCAATTTTCTAACACATAAGAGAGCTATAATGAGCTAAACTTTGCAACTTTATTCTCATTAACACAAGTTGGCATGAATTGACACATATAAATAGGCCCCAAGTTCATACCTTGTCCTTCTGGGCCGCCACTTGTGCCTTTGCCAGTAGTTGAGCCTCAAAGCTCCTGCAATGTAAGACCAGTGTGAGAGAGAGAGAGAGAGAGAGAGAGAGAGAGAGAGAGAGAGATGAGTTTAAGAGAAGAGTTAACAACCTTGTGGCGGGGCGCGAAATTTGAGCGACCGGTTTCGCATGAGCAGCTCGCTCTGGCACTAGATTACCAATGTCCTGAAGAACTCGTCTGTGCCTCGCTTCTCCGGCCACATTCTTCTGGTTCTCTCCTCCTACAGGTACCCGGAAAGTCAAAATTTCACATCACATCCCTCACGCTCACGAAAGAGTCAAGACTGGAGAGTTCTTGGAAGAACCCACTATCAAAAACTAGCCCATCAAGGTGAGAGACCCCTAAAATCTTCATGCGAAAACTTTCTGCATAACCAACCTTATGTGGGATTTTATTTTCACGTTGCAGCATTTGCCCCAGTAAATAGAGTACTAACGAGAACAGCAAGAATGATGTAGGAACTCTGGTAATCGATCAGATTAAAAAAAAAAAAAAAGGAACTTTCACTAAACCGATGATTAGTCGAAAATCGATGTCTAGGCTGAAAATTTCGTTAAGGACCACCCTAAACCCTGGAACTGCTGATAAAGATTGCTAGCAGCTTTCACATAATCGCCACCGAACCGAACTCAAAATTCACACCCAGATGAAAAAAACTCTTCCTTTCTAAGAAGGGTTCCAAAAACACCCGCTAACGATCGGATCAAAAGAAGGAACGATGATCGTGGAATCAAGATCAGACTTTCGAAGCCAACCTCTGGGTTGTTGACCAACAGCTCTCGCGGCCATATCTTCTTGCCCTCTTCCTCCTCCTCCTTCCTCTTCGCAGTTGGTCCCGAAGACTCCTCCGATGCTCGCGAACAGCGCCGACAGAAACCCCTGGAGACGGCCGTTCACCGTCGTCTCGCCTCCTTCTTCGGCGGGCGCCACCCTTGCAACCTCGCCGTCTCGATCACAGAAATTTATCACCACCACCACCACCCACCCACCAACTATCCTCCGCTTCTCTCTCTTGTTTCGATTCAAATTCGTTCTCTTTCTCTCTCTAGGTTCTTTGGTTGAGCGAGTGTAAAGTGCTGGGGCTTGTGCGAGAGCCTCTGTCTCTCCTTTTCGGCCATGGTTGGTTTTAAAAGGAATCGACGCCATGCCCAACGGTCCAATATCGTCTGGCGGGATATCGGCCGTTGGATCGAGAGGATCGAGCGGCTGTTATCCGCATTGACGGGGCTCCCTTATTTGGAATTTTGTAGCCGTTGGGTTTTCTCGCGTGGAGCGGGGCTTTTCTCGGGCGGGTTTGGGGATGGACCCGAATCCTGTTGTTTAATTTAATTTAATATATTTTATTTTCCCCTTTAATTTTCCACAGCATGGGCAAATCAATTGAAAAACTCACTGCTCTTCAAATACGTAGATATTAACTGACCAAAAAAAAAAAAAAAAAAACGTAGATATTACATAAAAAAATCCATTAATGGACAAATACAAAGATATTATCTAGAATTGCTCATTTGATGTGTAAAAGTAAAAATCAACTTGTGCACACCTTTTTTCTTTTTGGCCTAATACCTAAAAAAACCCTCAACTTCAATTATAATATCAATTTTACCATATTTTTTTTTGTCTCATAAAAAATCATAGACTTTCTTTAAGTCCTGTTTTGCTCTGTTAACCCTCCGTCCAAATCATCCTTAGTGATTCTACGTGGCATTTCCACGATTGCTCCAATTTTTCCTCGAATTTCATATAATAAAACATCTTTTGGAGATAAATTTCCATGTCAGCCTAAACGAGGTATTCTTGGATATGAGATATGGGTAAAAATTGAAGCAATTAGAATTGGCTTTCTTTAATTGATCTTACTCTAAGGGAGTCTTCCTTCAATCTTGCTTGGATCTTTGATTTTTGCTCCGTCTCTAATCTCTTGTACTTGAAAGTCTTTAATCTCTTGTGATCGAGAGCTCGCATTTGAGATATTTAGCTTAGAACGCTTGCACAACTCACATTCGGGAGTTTTCCATCTCTCAGTTGTCAACGAGAAATTTTGGACGAAGAGTTAACATTGGCAAGTTTGGGACTCAAACAAAAATTAGTGGTTTTTTATGAGGAAAAAAAGTGTAGGATATAATTGAAACTACACCAAAAATTGGGGGTATTTTATGAAAGAAAAAGTGAAGGTAGAATTAAAAATGGACCTCAAGTTTGGAGTTCTTCGGAGTATTAGGCCTACCTTCTTTAACCAATAGAGAAAACATTTTTCTTGATAATAATGATTAACTTGGAAGTGTTTTGTACGTAACCTTTTGTCAAAGCCATATTATCTCTTTTCACCTAACAATCCCAATTCGAATCCAAAGAGGAAATTAAAAAGAGAGAAAAAGGGTTTGGACCCTCAAAATTGCATCTTCATTCCTTACAATCTAACCAGATCTAAAAGGAATTGGCCACCTCCCCCCAAAAAAAAGGAAAAAGAACAGCACAAAAAGAATTAAAAAAAAAAAAAAAGACAAAGTAAATTACAAGGACGAGTCAATGCGACACGATTGTCTCAAAGCAGTGCAACCCCATCAAACTCCAAGGCAATACAAGGCCTCGTCGCCGCTTCTTCATCCCTCTTCTCCGTTCCTCCGTTCTCATCAACTCCTCGCTCTCGCTCTCGCTCTTGCTCATCGCTCCTCGCCATGTCCATGGTGGCGTTGCTGAAATAACACTGCGAAAATCCACCAAAACCGAACCCGACTCAAATCAAACACACGCACTCGCCAGAGAAAAAGGAAGGAAAAAAAATTTACTGTTCGTAACCTCCTCCGTGAAGATGGCCAGGGAAGCAAAATCTGTGGACAGAGACATCTTTCCTGTCTATCTTCTTGATTTTCAAGTGGAGGGTCTATTCGAACGAGAAGCAGATTATCTTTTGTTAAGATGATTGCAGGGAGGAGAAAATTCCTGAAATCGAGAGCAACTGCCTTCTTATATTGCGCAGGTCTAGGGGTCCATCTCCTCTCCCTCTCTTTTTCTCTGTGCCACACGAAGGATGAGAGGTTGAAAAGACTGCCATTGCCGTTTTGGGAAGCAAGGAAACCGGATCATCTCGGCTTTGCTACTCCGTCACTTGTCATTCCGTCAAGCGATTGCGATGCAATTATTGTTGATTAGGCGACGTTCCGTGTGTGAGATTCGGATGTAATGCCTGAGCGACATGTGCTATCTTTCGTAGAAAGTTTCGCTTCGAAAACTTGCTTACGGAATTGAACTCTCGACTAAAGTCGCAAAAAGAATCATCGCGGGGTTGGTAAACTTTAAATTCACTAAAATCCATATGCTCGAAACCTCTCTGAGACCTACTCATTCGGGGTTCGGCTTGATTAAACTACCACGCGGGTCGGCTTGATATGGTTAGGTCTAGGCAAATACTTTCATTTTCTGGCCTTAGTCTATCCAAGCCTGCCTGACGCCAATTAATTTCGTTATAGAAAATTCATGACTCTTTTAATCATGAATGGTCTTGGATAAGGATCGGTAGGCCTTGTGCTAGGTCCAATCCGACGTTTATTAGGTCTTACCTCTAGTCATTGATTTTTAGGATAAGTGCACTTGAAGTCTTAGCCTCGCTAGTCGGCAAAAATTTGGATCAATTAGGGATATTTTGTCCAAACACAATTTAAATTTAAATTTTATTATATTAAAACTTAAGAAAGAAAAGTTAAAAAAAAAAAGAAGAAGAAGAAGAAGGGGAACACATAGGCTGATAGGGTGGCGGTGATGATCGGTGTGGTCGTTGGCGCTTGGGTTAGGGTTGACAACCCTCGCCAATTAGAGGCGAGGGCCATGAGAGAGGCGTTGCCCAATGCCCTAAACTTGGGTAGCAAGGCCCAAGGGCCTTGGGCGAGGGCTGCCGGGCTCGCGTTGCCCAAGTTTGGGGCGCTAGGCAAGGGTCGCAATCCTTGCCCGGATAGGGCGAGCGAGGCAACCCCGCCTAGATCTAGGAGAGGTTGCCACCCTCTCCCGTCTCTAGCCCTTGCCTCTAGTTAGTGGGGGTTGTCGGCCCTCATCTAGGTGCCAATGACCCCATAAACTGTCACCGTCGCCGTCGCCGTCACCGTCACCGTCGCCGTCATCGCTGTCATCATCACCACTGCCACCCCACTAGCGATAAGGCAATGGCCACAAGTAGGAGGGAGCCCTCTTGCTCGTGTCTTCGCTTTTTTTTTTTTATATAGATTTTTAGTTTTATTTATTTTCCCCCAAAAAATAGAAAAAATAAAGAAAAACATAAAAATTTAAAAGACGAAATTACCCTTCACAACTAGTGAGTTCGAGGCATTTATTTGAGACTGATATGGTTATTTCAAGTTCTTATTTGAAATAATGTCCACTTCGAGCCTTTATTTGAAATAATGTCCATTTCGGATCCTTATTTGAAAAAAAAAATGAGGATATTTCAGGTTATTATTTGAAGTTTTCCCCAAAAAACAAAGTAATTACATAGACACATCAATGTGACACGATTGTCTCAAAGCAATGCAACTCATCAAAACTCCAACGCAACACAAGGCCCCGTTGCTACTTCATCCCTCTCCTCTATTCCTCCATTCTCATTAGCTCCTCGCCCTTGCTCATTGCTCCTCACCATGTCCATGGTGGCATTGTGGAAATCACATTGCGAAAATCCACCAAAACTGAATCTGATTCGAATCAAACACTTACATTCGCCAGAGAAAAGGGAAGGAAAAATAGAGAATTTTTTTTTTTCACTTTTCTAACCTCCTTGGTGAAGATGGCCTGTGAAGCAAAATCTGTGGACAAAGACATCTTTTCTGTCTTTCTTCTTGATTTTCAAGTGGAGGGCCTATTTGAACAAGAAGCAGGTTATTGGAAAAAGTACTAAAATATCTAAACTTATGGCATTGATATCAATTCAGTCCTAAATATTTTTAATTGTACCAATTTAGTCATAAACCTTTTCACATTGGCATTAATTTAGTCCATCCGATCAAATTTGGTCGACGGACACCGATGTGGGTGACTAACCAACAAACACTGATGTAATAATTTTTAAATATATATATATTTTTAATTTTTTTGAAATTTTTATTAATTTTATTATTATTTTTTCCTTTTCATTTTCTTTTTCCTCTTCTTCCTCTTGGCCTTCTTCTCTAGTAGTGGCTGGCAAACCTTCGACGACTTGCCGACCATTGGGCGAGACCACCTTCACTGTGGTGAGGCTAGGGCAAGGCTAGCCTTGCTCGCGGCCTTAGGTGAGGCCGGGCGAGGGTTTAACAGCTCTCACCCAGTGGACGATGAGCCTTGTCGGCCACTACAAGGAATCCAAGGAGAAAGAAGAGAAAAAAGAAAAGAAAAATTAATAAAAATTTGAAAAATAAAAAAATAATTAAAAATTGTTGGTCGGACAATCGGCATCCATGTTAGTACCGGTTGGTCAAAATTAATCGGATGAACTGAATTTATATCAATGTGAAAATGTTTATAACTAAATTGATATAAATGTTATAGATTTATAATTTTTTTGGGTACTTTTTCCACATATTATCTTTATTAAGATGATTGTAGGGAGTGTTGGTAATTTGTTTATAAAACAAATTGAGAGATGCCTTGTCCCACATTGAAAAGATGTGAGTGCGCACGTGGACGAGATTTGGTATTAAATAACGATCATTATTTTATTTATTGAGAAAATTCGGATTTATTTATATAAAATATTAACTAAAAAATCTTGTTGAAACAAGTCTGATTTGTTCATGAAAAGTTACAATTATTATTTATTTATTATTTATTTAATTTCGAATTTTTATATCTTTTCAACGTAACCTTGAGCGTCTTTTTTTCACGAAAGGTTGTCTTTGTTCTTTTGCAACCTTTTGAAGAGTTGCCTCTATTCAAAAGGAAAAGATAAATACGTTTGTTTTGATATCAAACACATATCTTCTTCCATTTTTTTTTTTCTTTTGAGAGAAACTACAGCCATTGTTTCTAATTGTTTCTCATGAGAGACCCTGGAAATCTTAGAATTGCTATCTAGTATTCTCATCCGAGACTTTGTTGTATCCTGGAGGATTTTTGTTGGTGACCATTAGCAACGTTGTGGGGCAAATAAATCCTTAAAGAGAGTGATATTACGCCTCAAAGTCCGACTTGAGTACTCTAACGATCCGACTTCATTGTTCTACCTAATACGAACCCATATTTTCCCAACAATTTTAAGGATTTATTTGTGCAACAATGAAGTTAAGGATGCGGTTGATGGTGGGTTAAGCAAAGGATGTGCAAAACGCAATTGGAGCCCTCTTCTTCGTTCCATGGACAAATCTCTCTCTGGTCATTATGGCATTCATCCCACTCATGGTGGCAGGGGAGGCTCTCTATTTCTCTCTTGAATTTTCTCTCGTTTTTTTTTTCATATGTCCATTTTGGTTCTGTCATAAGTCAAGATGTGGTGAAACAAGATCGCACGAGGAAGAGAGGTGAAGTTGCTCTCAAAGCCATTCACAATGTAGAGTGCGCTGACCAGGATGTGAGACTTAGTCGCCAGGGGAATATGGATCATTTTTTTTTTCGCTGCAGCCTTCGCTCTCATTATTGCCGCGCTTTTAGAGATCTCAATATTATATTATTTGATGGCATCAGTATTCTTAGCACTGAATGGGAACACTGCAATGTGTCTTCGGAATGCGTCTCTTGGTTATTTTGTGCATTGGTGCAGGATATCTTCTTTGACGGGAAACGGTGGTTCATCGGGAATGGCTCGTTTATCATGCATGAATTCGAGTGCAGCGCTGGTTCATCTACGACAACAGTAGCGAGGATGACGTAGACGACATAATCGAGTCCCTTGCCAACGTCGATTACAACATCTCGAGGCACGTGTGGCCGTAGATTTAGACGCAAGAAGCACGGTCTGTTCTTGGATGACTTACATGGACGCCGATGATCATCGCTCATTGCATGAGAACCTGAGGCGACTGGATCTCAATCGAGATCTTTTTTTTTTGTTGGCCGTGACTCCGATTGTCAATGATAACCGAAGCCGGATCATACCCTCGTGGAATAGATCAACACGCAGGAAGTCATGATCCTTTCCATTTTCTTTGCTTGAACCTTCTTTGGATTTAGTAGCGTGATCAGGATTTTGCTTCCTCCAAAACAAAATCATCCTTGTTACGAACGAGTGAACAGAAACGATATACACTCCAATGAAGGCAACGATTGGCAATGAAGAGGTAGGAGGGAGTTTTGAGGAAATCGCCGAGAAAGCCACTCCAATGTTCCATCAGTCTAAGCCACCAATGCCCTCTACCCTGATTCTCTCCCAAAAAGGGAAACAAGAATTTCTTCCGTCCCTCTGCGAAAATGGCCTCCCTTTGCCTTGCCTCCTTCACGCCTGATTCAGTTTCGCTCACTTTTCACGCGCACAATTGAAGTCTCTTGTTTCCACGCTTCAAATTGGGATCCAGAATTTGGATTCAAGCAAAATTTCACTGGCGGCAGAGCAGAACGGAAATCCTGATGGATATCAGTTGATACAAAAAGATGTGCATTGGAGGAGACTTCAAATTCTTTGGCAAATATATCGAGTGATCACATGCCAGATGACGCTCCACGTTCTTCGCGAGGTTGTCGGGGACCTTGGACTGGTGGTTCTCGTTCACCTGGGAGATCAACGGGAACATCTTGAAGGTGCTGTCAATATACTTGGATTTGTCGGTCAATTTCTCTGGTGTCGTGCATCAGTGCCGCGACCTGCAGAACGCTGCCGGCGGAAGGAACGGCAAGAAGCTGGAGAGCTCGGAGGCCTGATCTCGTCCATCGATTGGAGCGATGGTTTATCAATAATACCAATCCTCCTTAAGCTTGTGCTTCTTAGTCAACTGATTCGACCTTGGCTTGGTTTCTTCTAGCCGTGTCTGGTCTTGCGAAAGTGAGTCTTAGACGTTTGGTTGTTCATCGTGTCGGTGAGTAGCGGACGCTGGCTGCGGGACTGTTTCTCTTCATAACTAGCCCCTCACTGCCGTGATATGAAGAGTTCAGTTAACTGAAGTCACAAGGGTCATGAAAAAGAGCTTTTGGGGATAGTCTGCATTGGGAGATTATCAAATTGCTGTGCTTATTCATCTTTGCTTTGTAGAGTCAGTTTTTTCATGGCTCTAGGTGAGTTGAAAATCAGAAGCTTCGCGAAAGCCTCTGAATGACTAATTTTGCGTGGGAGCCTAAGTAAGTACGATGGGTTCTGTTTTCGGTGCACTCTGGTTTGTCCATGCCACTAGGTTCAAAATTAGAAGTTATGCAAAAGCTCTGATGGTAAACTTGAGAGGTAAAAGTGCATTGGGCTTATGCTTTTGGTATACTTTTATTGATGAAGAAATGAGGTATGGCTCTGATTATACCTTTTAGAAGATTCGGATTATTCGGTGTTGTTGATTCCATTCCTAGAATTGCTGGTATCTTCTTTTCGCCTCTCTCAATTCCAGTTTATGCACTTTTGATACCTCGATACTCGATTCGCTTGCATTTACTGAATTTTTAGAGAATGTTCTTACATGCATGGGATGATATGTAGTGCTCTATTTATGGAGGCAATCTGGAGATATTGAATGGGTTTTTGGGTGTCCCTTGTTTGGTTCTAATGTGTTCTATTTGCTGTCCTTGCCCCTCATAGATTTGATTCTAAGGAATAGCATAAATGAGCCAAGAGAGTAGAATTGCATTGGTTTTCTATTTTGATGTATTATTTCATTGAGCATGAAATTTTTGATAATGCATAGTTTTGATTGGATGCCTCATGAAATATTCTTGTGGTGGGGGTATCCAAAGGGGACTTGAAGTCATTGAGACTAAGAAGTATCTAGCTTTCATTTTCAAAATGAAATATTTAGGAGAAGCAGATACTATCTTAAGTATTAAAATTAAAAAAATAGTGGGGTTATTCTTTGAGCTAAAGTGATACACGGAGAAGATGTTGCATAGATTTAAACATCTTGTTTTCAAATATATGAGTACTCCATTTGATTCCTGGTGGAGAGTTTTTAATGAGTGATATTGGTTTTTGATGTATGTGATACATTATCTAGACCTGATATTACTTTTGTATATGCAAGTTGAGTAAATACTAGTAATCCAATATAGAACATTAGAGAGTTATCTTATTGTTCTATAATAATTCGGCTATATTAGAAAGATATACCGATGCTAGTTGGATTGCAAGTGTGAGAGATAAACAATCCACTAATGGATTAATTTTTCACATTATGTGAATGTGTTGTTTCTTGGGCGAGCAAGAAACAAATGTGCATAATTCACTCAACTATAAAATTTGAATCGTTATTTTAGTAGAATTTGGGAAAGAGGTTGAATGGACTATGAATTTGTTATTGAATATCAAATTGTGGCCTAGTCCTATGCCTCCTATTTCTATCCACTGTGATAGTCATGCTACTTTGGCAATAGTTTATAGTAGCACATTACCTATAATGGTAAGTCTAGACATATTAGTCTAAGACATAAGTATGTGAGACAATTGATTAAAGATGGTACCATAACAATTGTCTATGTGAGGTCAAGTAATAATCTTGCCGATCCTTTGTGAAGGCTTCGCCAAGAGACATGGTAATAATGACCTCATAAGAAACGGGCTGAAACCCTTTAATTGAAATCACCAATAATGGTAACCCGACCTTTTCTAGAACATCACTAGTTACAAGGTTTAATGGGTAAAAACAAGTTATTGAATGTGATTGTTTGATATTGACGTAGCCCTGATATGAGAAGCCAATATTGTCTGTTACGTTTTGTAGGCTGAATTGAATTCTTAATGGAGTATGATACAAATATGTAATGTGTTGATAGTAATAGAAACACATGGTAGATACTTCACCTATATGAGCTTAGAAGTGGTGCCGCTTCTTACGAAAGTTAGGGTTGCTTTCTAGAGAGCTCATGAAACAGTATCAAGCACAAGACCATAATAGTGCGGAGTAATATAGAACTTCTCGCTGAAACAAGAGATTAGTGTATGTGCGGTATGTCCGATTTTATTATATAAAAGTACAAGTTTAAAGCCGAGTTACTTGTCACTTCGATAGAGCTTTGAAATGCTTGCACTAAGTAAAGTTTTAACTCGAAAGAGACCTTTATGTATGTATATTAATCTCACAGAAATTTTGGCTGTATATTTCTAATGTTTTATTTTTGTTTTTGTTTTATAAACAAATTACCAACAATAAATTGAGAGATGCCTTGTCCCATATCGAAAAGATGTGAGTGCGCACGTGGACGAGATTTGGCATTAACCAACGATCATTATTTTATTTATTGAGAAAATTCGGATTTATTTATATAAAATATTAACTAAAAATCTTGTTGAAACAGTCACTGTTCATGAAAAGTTACAATTATTATTTATTTTTTATTTATTTAATTTCGAATTTTTATATCTTTTCAACGTAACCTTTGAGACGTACTTTTCACGAAAGGTTGTCTTTGTTCTTTTGCAACCTTTTGAAGAGTCGCCTCTATTCAAAAGGAAAGATAAATACGTTTGTTTTGATATCAAACACATATCTTCTTCCATTTTTTTTTCATTTTCTTTTGAGAGTAAAACTACAGCCATTGTTTCTAATTGTTTCTCATGAGAGACCCTGCAGAAATCTTAAATTGCTATCTAGTATTCTCATCCGAGACTTTGTTGTATGCGGAAGATTTTGCCGGTGACCATTAGCAACGAACGTTGTGGGGCAAATAAATCTTTAAAAAAGTGATATCACGCTCAAAGTCGACTTGAGAGATCTTCTAACGATCGACTTCATTTGTTCTACCCGATACGAAGTCATATTTTCCCAACAGGGAGGAGAAATTCCTGAAATCAGGAGCAACTGCCTACTTGTATTGTGCATGTTTGGTCATCTATCTCCATCTCCCTCTCTCATTTTCTCTGCCACACACAGGATGAGATGTTGAAAAAGACTGCGATTCCCGTCTTGGGAAGCAAGGAAACCGGATCACGTTGGCTTTGCTACACATCAGTCCCTTGTCATTTTGTCAAGCGATTGCGATGCAATCGTTGTTGATTAGGCAACGCTCCGTGTGAGATTCGGGAGTAATGCACAAGTGACAAGCGCTATCTATCGTAAAAAGTCACGCTACGAGAACTTGCTTATTACTCCGTAGGATTTGAACTCTCGAGTAAAGTCACAAAAAGAATCATCGCGAGGTTGGTAAAATTTAAATTCACTCAAGGAAAAATCCATATGCACGAAATCTCTCTGAGACCTGGTCATTTGGGATTCGGTTTAATGAAACTACTACGTCAGCTCGAGAGGCAAAATGGCTGGGTCTAGGCAAATAATTTCATTTTCTAGCCTTAGCCTATCCAAGCCTGCCTAACGCTAATTAATTTTATCTTAGTTGACTCTTTTAATCATGAATGGTCTTGGATTAGGATCTTTAGGCCTTGTGATAGGTCCAATCTGATGTCAATTAGGTCTTGATTCTAGTCATTGATTTTTGGGAGGAGTGCTTGAAGTCCTAAAAGTACAATTATATCCTAAAACTTATCAAGTTGATATAATTAAATTCCTTTATTATATCCATCCAACTGTCAAACGGAATATGCTAACAAGTTTTTGGACACGATTGTACTTTTCTAAATATTTTAAGACTCAATTGTATTGTTGTAATACATGTTAGGATTTGATTACATTTTTTTAAAAATTTAGAATTGAATTACTTCCTTAACAAGTTTTATAACTTTTAATACATTTATCCCTTGATTTTCATATTCACAATATGCACTTATGAAGTCAAGGAAGGATAATAATCCAAATGAAAAATAACATAAACAATTCATGAATTTTGATCCAATGTTGTATATGATTCATGAATTTTTAATTTGTTCAATATAATCCTGACTATATTGAACATTTTCATGCAATTTGAGAACTATGTTGAACATATATCAAAAGTTTATGGATCATATTGCACTTTAAACTAAAGTTCATAGATTATATTGAACAAGATAAAAGTTTATCATTTTCAACATATTGACCAAAAAGTCGATCAAACGACTTTGGTCACAAATAAATTGTTTGAGACATTTTAGAAGAAACTTTAGCAGATGAAATCTTGGGGTACTTCTAGAGGAAAAGAGTTCTTATTAACCCATTTATGGATTGGTTTATAGAAGGGTGAGACGATTGGCTTTATTCCAACATATGTAGTAGACGATGTTCCCTTTTGGCCCCAAAGGCAGTTTTAAGACCAGGAAATAAAGCCCAAATGGCCTTCATATACATACCCACCAGAAATACCTAAGTTGATCTAGAACAATGTCCTTGTTGGCAAAATCCCTCTGAATCGGCCTCATAATAGAGCTCCCTTATTATGCATATGAATAGGCTTCTCATTGGTTCAAAGTTCAAGGACTGTTTGTATCATCATCCCTAATTTGAAAGTGGTCTCTAATTCTAATGTTACAGCTGATTGTGGGTGTGGTAGCTTGCTAGGTTGCCCCGAAGCCAGTCAAGCCATATTGGCTCAAAGGGCGGCTTGAGTAGGCAATTTATCACGTCGGGCCAAATCTACCCAACCCCTCTCAAACCCCGATTAAATTATATTAAATAAAAAAAAACCTTCGTAAGGATGTTTAGGCTCTATGTATATAAAATGTAATATTCTATCAATGTTACATCTTCATCTAGAAGGAAAATATTTTTCGATTTTCCGGTATTTAGATGATGAATAACTAATCAATTTACGAAAAATATTTTTATGAATTGAGATAAGACGGAAATTACTCTCGGTAAACGATTAAATAAATGAAAATTAATTATTTAAAAAATATATTTTTCCTTTGGACGAAATAAACGTTGACCACAAAAACCTCATTAAAAACTCGTGGAGATGCCTTCACGAAAACGGAACGCCCCACATGATCAAGTTGAATTGATGGCGGTGTCTCCTCGTTGAATCGAAAGTCCCATTTTTTTCCCTTTAAAAATTCATCGCCAACCAGAAAAAAAAAAAAAAAAAAAAAAGAAAAGAAATTAGGGCGCCATTAATTCCACGGTGGCATTGTCCACGTGTCCATCACGTGCAGCGATGCGAGAGCCAGAGGGGATAATGATAGCGGTCACGTGCGAAGCAATTAAAATATTAGGTAGCGAACGAGCGAGGTTAGTCCCTAGCTTCCGGCGCAATCTATCGACTAAAAGGTCAAAAATTCCCTCTTTTATTATTGTATATTCCCTGCCAAGTGCCAACCCCTTCATTTCTCCTCTTAGCCCCTCCTCTAAGATAATCTAGAATAGGGAAAGCAAAATGCATATTTTTTTTTTTTATATAGAACTAATTCAATTCAAGCGACAAACCAATCAAATCGCAGCTCAAAAAAAAGTGAGACTCGATTCGATTAACAAATAAATTAGTTATATCGAGTAAATGCATCTTAAGTGAATCGAAACAGTATTAAATAGGTTTACAACTTATTTAAACTCAATCTATTTTTACAACTTATTTAAACTCAATCTATTTAAACTCAATCTCTCACTTTGCATTGTTACTATAGTTTTGTTATGAATTTTCTTAGATTTGATTTATAATGAAAGTGTTTTTAACAATATGGGTTAAATCGATACAAATGTGGTATGGGTCGGTCGAGTACGATTCGCTAGATTTGTATCTCATGAAAATGGATCTATTTGGATTCGGTCATTTATGGCGGGACCCTTGACCTGAACTCGATTCGATCCATTTTGACAGATCTATCCAAACTCGAGATTGACGGGACGGGGGAGCTATAGTCCAATGTTTGCCTTTTTTAATGTAATGTACGTCGAAGTCCACGTTGGCGAAGATAGATCGTATCATGGTGGCCGCGACCGAGAGGATGCTCCACTTTCGTCCGTCATGATTGGGGACGAAGAAGATCTTGCAATTTTGTAATTATTCAATTCATACAGGTAATGCATGCTTGATTTCTTTATTGTTGTCTATAATCTTTTTGGAGCTCTTTATTTTTGGCGATAAAGTCACGAGTCCTCAGCTTTTTCGATCTTGTATGATGTTGTCGATAGAGTTTTTTATTTATGCAATCGGGTCCATGAATTGTATAATTATTTGTTTATTTGGTCCTTTTGTCCAACGATGTAAC
This sequence comes from Eucalyptus grandis, assembly GCF_016545825.1. NCBI lineage: Eukaryota > Viridiplantae > Streptophyta > Magnoliopsida > Myrtales > Myrtaceae > Eucalyptus > Eucalyptus grandis. Next base: position 6,420,102 of record NC_052621.1, on the reverse strand, counting down.
GGAATAGACAATGTGGCTGTTAAATACCTCCGGTGGCGCCTACAAAGCAGCTACATGGTGTCTTTCGTGAAAAGAACTTGACAAATTTTGGAAATTCAAGGTTATTTTCTGCAAAGAAACTTGGAAAAAAAAAATCTTCAAAGTCATTGACTGTTACAAAGGAAGCTCTAGGTCTATCGTAATCAATTTCTTCAGGAATTGGCCTAGAATCGACCCGATTGGTCTCGAGATTGACCAAAGAGTTGGGTCTAACATTAATCAATGCAACCATAATTTTACAAAAGCACATGTGAACAACCGTTGACATAGTGGCACGCCATTAATGGATTTGCTGGACTTTCTATGTTCGAAACTCATATCCAACATTTAACTAGAAACTGGTTCAAAACTAACGTCAATTACGGTATAAAATCGTTCAATTCCTAAGCCACGTAGATCATCGCTAGCCAAGCCAAAGGTGCATGAGTGCTCACATGGCAGTCACAAAAGCGTCAACATGGCACTTGGTGGCCACATTATAAAGTCATTGCACGAAAAGAAAAAAAAAGAAAGAAAGGAAGGAATGAAGTCTTTGGGATGAAATTGCACAAATGAAAAAAAAAATTAATAAATCTCCAATAAATTTATCCTCCGTTTATTTTTTGGGAAAGATTTTTTTTATTACGAGTCATAATTGAATTTAAGTGGACCTTTCACATTCGCAAATTTGGACCATCAATGTATCTTCAATCTTGATGGATTATGATAATGGCGATGACAAGACCTATCAGTCAATCTGTCAATTCTAAGTCTTTTGATATCCAAGGCCATCGGAGATTCGGTCCGGCGCCGGCCACGGGCCGGTGCGGTGGGATTCCGTCCACCGCTCGCCTCCACCCTCCCTCTCTATTTCACTCTCTCTCTCTCTCTTCCTCGTCCTGAGCTCGGGAGAAAGATTTCATTCGATTTCTTACTTTTTATTCTCTCTCTATCCTGTCTCTCTCTTTCTCTCTCTTCTGCAACTTCACTCGCTGGCCGTCATCCAGATGTCGGAGACCTGCAACTCTCGCCACTTCTCATGGCTGATGAAGTCGTGCTTCCCCAACCCTAACGACAAACCCCTCTCCCCGCACTCTCCCCACCACCTCCCCATCAAGGCCTCCGCCCCGACCCTCTCCTCCCTCCCCGACGACCTCCTCCTCGAGTGCCTCTCCCGCCTCCCCGCCCCCTCCCTCCCCGCCGCCGCCTCCGTCTGCCGCCGCTGGTCCCGCATCCTCGACTCCCCCGCCTTCCACGACCTCCGCCGCCTCCACGGCCTCCTCCGCCCCTCCGTCTTCGCCCTCTCCTTCCTCGACTCCGCCCTCCTCTCCGCCTCCCTCCGCCTCGGCCCCGCCCCCGCCCCCGGCCCCGGTCCCGGCTCCGGTCCCGGCTCCGATCCCCTCTGGCAGGTCTCCCTCTTCATCCCCGACGCCGGCTGGGGCGGAGGCGGAGGCGGAGGCGGCGGAGGGCTGCTCCCCCCGCCAGCTTCTTCCAGGGCCTCGTCCCCCACGCCCGACTCGCCGCGATCGGCCCGAGGATCTACATCATCGGCCGGAATGCCGTCGCGCGCTACGACACCTGGACCGGGAGCGTCGCTTCGAGGTCGCCCATGACGTTCCCGAGGAAGAAGTTCGCCGTCGCGGTGCATTCCGGGCGATCTACGTCGCCGGCGGCGGCGGCGGCGGGAGGACCTCGGCGGTCGAGGAGTACGATCCGGATCGCGACGGGTGGACCGTGGTGTCGCACGCGCCGAGGAGGCGGTACGGCTGCGTCGGGGCTGCGGTGGACGGCGTGTTCTACGTGATCGGAGGCCTCCGGATAGGCCCCTCGGCAGCGGGGACCGAGCCGTCGCGCGCCGCCGGAGCGGAGGCGCACGTGTACGCGAGCTCGATGGACCTGTACGACGTGGAGGCGCGGGGGTGGCTGAGGAGCCGCGCGGTGCCCGGCGGGGGCTGCGTGGTGGCGGCCTGCGCGGCCGTCGGCCACGTCTACGTCCTGGCGAGCCACGCGCTCGAGCTGTCGTTCTGGCGCTTCGACGCGCGCCGGAGGAGCGGCGGCGGATGCTTCGGGGAGTGGAGCCGGGCGAAGAGCCCGCCGCTGCCGACGCAGGTGCGGCTGGACTCGACGGTGAAGTTCAGCTGCGTCGGGGTCGGGGACAAGGTGGTGCTGGTCCAGGTGGCGGGGTGCATCGACGACCTGCTGCGGCGGAGCGGGCGGAGCGAGCGGGGCTGCGGGAGGGCTGGTGCTGGCGTACGACACGGCGGCGGGGGAGTGGAGCAGGGCGGCGGACCTGCCGGAGGTGATCGCACGCGCCGCCTGCGCGTGCGTGGAGTGCTAGGGGTGGGGGTGGGCCGGGCCCCACGATTGCCGGGTAGTAGGATAGGATAGGGTACGAAACGAATATGGCTGAAAATGTAGCAGGCAGGAGAGCGTGCGTCTCGTGCGTAGCGTGGTGTGTGGAGTAGTAGCGAGGGAAGCAGACGACAAAAAGACTGTCTGCGAAAAGGAAAACCGAGGGACGCGTCGCGCGTGGATTCCACTCTCCGGTCGTTTCGCCTTTCTTTCTCGATTTGATTGATTAGAGAGATGTTTCTTAATTTGTATTTTCTTTTTTGGTCCGTCTTCATTTGTATTTTACTTAGTAAAAATGTTGCTCTTTTTCTTTTCTCCCTTTTTTTTTATTAACTGTTTCCACAGCACTGGCTCTGGCTTCTTCCTTGATTATGTACTCTGGAAATGAAAAATGGCACAGATAATCTGAGAAGTTTTACTCATCGTGGAATATTGTTCATGAATTTTACTTTGTTTAACATGATCTATGAAATTTTTTTATAATATGCAATGTTGTCCTTTAATTTTTAGGTTATTCAATGTGATCTACGAATTCTTGTTATATGTTCGATTTACTATATAAAAATGTTCAATGTAACTCAAATTAATGAAATAATAATATTATATTTTCTTTATATAATATAGGCATTAGATTGAACATTTATCAAAGTTCAAATATGATATTGAATAAATTAAAAATTGAGGGATAGCATTGCACATTGAACAAAAAATTCAGAACAAATTAAAAATTAAGAGATTATATTATATATATTGGGCTAAATTATAATGATCCTTTTGTGTAATTATTCTTTTTTGGAAAAGAATGGAAAATTGAAAGTTGAGGGACGACATTACATATTGGATAAAAATTCATAAGCTAAATTGAACAAATTAAAAATTAAGGCATTACATTACATATTATGCAAAAGTATAATGAGCCTTTTATGTAATTATTCTTTTCAAAAAGGAGCGAAAAAGGAAAGCTGAATTTGAGTAAAGTGGAGATGCTCCTAAACAGTTGGAATAGGGGGCGGGGGCGCACTGACTTTTGGGAGTGAAAATGGAAAACTGAAGCAGAGTAAAGTGGAGATGCAGGGGATCGAACCCTGTACCTCTCGCATGCAAAGCGAGCGCTCTACCATTTGAGCTACATCCCCTTCGTTGAAGATTTTTGTCATGATATAATCCCAACGCTTTACTGTTTTATCTGTTCTTGCTTGTTCCTTCTATTAACTCTTTTCATTGTCACGCCACTTTCCTTGGCCATTGTGTGGTGTTCTTTCATCTTTAGGTATCTCCTTCCTCCTGCATAGACTTCAATTTACAGATTTGATATGAAATCCGCGGTAAAGTTTGCATAATCGATAATTACAATGGATTTAGTGTTCCATACGACAATTCCCACTCAACAACACTGGCATAACTGCAAATCAAAATCCACAACCCCCCAAAAAAAGAAAAGAAGAATTAATCAACAGTTGATCTTCCAATGGAAAATAAAGGTCTAGAGATAGAATTCTAGATGTAGACTAACATTTTAAGCAGCAACAAATCCCAGCTAAAGAAAGGAAAAGCAAAACACTAAAGAGCAACGAGCCCGACATAAAAAGAAACCAGGAACAAGCGAAGGGACATAAAAGGAAACGAGATGATTACCTTTTTCAACCGTGTCCCGTCTTTTATGCTTTGGAACCGTTCTGTAATCGCTTCGCAGTCCTATGCTTTCGAATACATATTTTTCTTAATAAAACAGCCGGAACAGTCTCATTCATCAGTTGATCCCTCATTTGGACACGCAAACGATCTGTCATTGCATTCCTCGAAGAACATATGAGAGTTGCAGAGAGAGCGAAAAGGCTCTTGATTCAGGACCCTTCGACTCTTCATCTCATGGAAGTCGATCAAAGATGATCGGCCGAGGCAGAGTCCAAAGTGGCGTTTGAATTTCGAGCTCGAGAGAAGAGTACAGAAGAGCAGCCAACTGAAACGTTCTTCATTCTATCTCGGGGCGTGGAATCGGTTCTTTCTCAAGGAAGTTTTAATCCGTCGAGCCACGGTGAATGTTCGATCATCCAATACCGCCACCGTCCCAATGAGGAATGTACCGATTCACGACCAATGCAAAAGAGGGCTTACCGATTTATGACCCTTGCGAAGTTTCTGACCAGTCTAAATTGCCACGATCGATTTAGACGCGTTTGGGCCGAGTCTCCCCAAATATTAGGCCCAAAGGCACATTGATTGGGACTTTTAAATTGTCTCGTAACTTGCCAACAGACTCCGAAAGACTCGAAACATCTAGGGAAAATTCTCAATAAGAATCTGAAACGAACGAAAGTGATAATCTTCCTGATGGGAGTTTATCAAAATTTAGTCCTTTTCTTTTTCTCTGGCTTGTAGTTTATTTCTATAGAACTTTTGAACGTGGAATCATAGGATTACTACACACATATATTTAAGCAAAAGGGTCGGAGGAACAAATTTTTTTTGAAACCAGTCTAGTGCTGTGGAGACTGTAGCCATTAAGTAAAGCATAGCAATTTCAAGTCTGAATAGTCCCTTGTATTATCACCTTAAATTTCTTGATGCACCCTCGTTGATAATCTTCTTCTAGTAACAGATTTGTTCCTTTGGTGTTATTTCTGATAGCAATAATCACATAGCATAGTTCCGGGAGATCTTTCTTTCATTTTAGGGCACCATAAATTCTAGACTTGGGCGACGGTCGCTAGACCTGTGCGAGGACAAGCGACCCTACCTAGGTTTGGGAGAGGGTTGCCACCCTCTCTTGTTTTTGGCAAGAGCCTGCTAGCCCTCACCTCTTGTTGGTGAGGGTCGCCAACCCTTGCCTAGGTGCTGGTGACCATTACCACCACCCCACCGACAAGGGGTTGGAGGGCCTATGTGTTTCTTTTTTTTGTAAAGAATTAAAAAAAAAAAAAAAATCAAATGATTTAAAAAACAAAATTGCCCTTCATCATCAACCGGTGAGTTTAAACACTTCTTTGACACTAATATGATAACTTTAAGAAAGAAAAAAAGTTAATTTTATTACTTTATTTAAAAAAATGATATTTTGAGCTTTTATTTGAAATAATATTTATTTCAAATCCTTATTCGGAAAAAATAATGATATTCGAGGCTCTATTTGGAATTTCCTAGACATCTAATTCTTGTACGGACTAACTTGACGACTTTTGTGATGCAAGATAAGAATCTCACTTTCAATGGGTGAGATCCTCACATGGCAAGCGATCGCCCACTGATCGAGATTTCCAATGATCATAAACAAATGGAGGGAATCAGATCCCGCGACCATCAATCAATCAAATGGGGGACTTGGAATTCAGTTGAAATCCGAGACGCGGCGGAGTTCCATGAACGTTAACAAGAAGTTCACGGTCCTATTGGCAAAGGCTGAATTCCAGGGTAAGTTTTAGGCCAATGTCCCTCTTTTGACTCAACCGGAATCCTTTAGGTATTAAGCCTAATTTTTTGGGATCGTTAGGCACTTTCGATATATCTTCCTCGACCCTTTCCACATGTTATGCGGTCTCCATTGATATTCGTCTCAAATTCTTGCTCCTATTGCGTGCTGTGAAGGCCAACGAGCACACGAAATTTCTCTTCATTTGATCACATGACAAGTAAACAGGACTTCCGAATTCTAGAGATTCTAGATGACCTGCCTATCACCACCTCATTGATCAAATCATTAGAAACGAAAAGCAATCTTTCTTCTCTTTTTTTGTTGCAAGTTGTGCTATCACATAAAAGGAATTTTACCTTACCTCACCTCACCACACGTAAACGATGTGGAATTAGGTTCATTCATGCTCTCATCGTCATCTTAGAGTCGAAACCGCACTTTGTCCGAACCCTCTTTAACCCGGACAATCACTCCCGTCCTTGTTGGATTGAGTCATTACAACCACCACCTCATCAACCGAATCATCAATAACGGAAAGCGATTTTTCTTCTTTGTTTTGTTTTAACAAAACGATGGCATAACAAGCGAGGGAGTTTGAACTTCACACGTTGGGAAAATCGGAATGGTCAACTCCGATTGCTTGCTTCGTTGCCATCCAAAATCCACGTTCGAATCTTCATCTCGAAGCACCAAGGCTCAGAAGCCATCTACGATACAGGAAAAAAGTCAAACCCAACCCCCTGTTGACCGAGATGCTTCTCATTGGCGCCACCCTGGCACGCCCATAATACTGGCCATGGAGACAAAGACCAAATCAATTGGCCCGAAACGAGGCAGCGGCACGCCAAAGACCAAAGCTAATCATTGAGTTCCTAAAGAATCTGACGTGAGACTCTGTCGGATCTCGTCTGAATAGACTTTTCAAAATTCGACCGACGGACCCAGGGCAGTACATTCGAATATCTCCAGCGTGAGAAAGAAGCGAAGAGATTTTAAAATTCGGATTAAAGGTTAAATTTAATTGAAGAATTATAATAATAAAAAAGGAAAAAGGGCACAGAAGAATCTCCGAATTATATGCATTAAGGGTAAGTGATTCAGATTACCTACAAATTCTACGTCCCCTTAAAATAGATTTCCCAAATTTTGAAACTTGAAACTTATTCTATGTATCTTAAAACTTGAAACAAAATAGATTTTCACTATCAATTCGGTTCTTTAGTTTCATATTTTATGCTAAAACTAATCTCACCTTTGATATACACTGCCAAGAACTTTCTTTTGTGACATCAAAAATCTAAATTATGATTATTATGACATACTACCCCAAAACAGCGTTGAGGGTTCGAATCCTTTCTTACCCATCAAACTTTTCTTATGACATAAAAATCTCAAATTTATGTTTGACACATTTAATGATTTTTCAATCAAAGCGTTGTTGTTTTTCACGACTGTTTGCTTTCTAGCATTCATGTGTGCAAATTTTAATGGTAAAACTTTGACAAAAGGTGAATATCTCATCACCCATGGTGGTAGTGTAAGTGATTGGGCAAGGGAACTTTTAATGGTAAAACTTAAAAGGTTCCCTTCACAAAAAAAAAAAAAAAAAAAAGAAGGTGAATATCTCATATAAATATAAATATAAGATAAATTTAAGGATGAATGGGCCATAACAGTATATTTTAAAGTTTTTTTATTGACTTTTGTCCCGATAAAAAAGGGGTCAAGTGGCGAATTTCGATTTTGATTGGCTACCGTGGAGAATCTATAAAATGGGCAAACCCGAAGGCCACGGCTGAGCAAGTCTTCATATAATTGAAAACAACTCGATTTGGCCCCTCTCTCTCATTAATATCATTTAGTGGACCGCGAGAGTCTCCGGAGAAGAAGATTCGGTTCGGAAGTGGAGGAGCAAATGGCGAAGCCCGGAGGTATTAGCAACGTCGACGGCAAGGAGAACACCCTCGAGATCGAGGGCCTCGCTCGTTTCGCCGTCGAGGAGCACAACAAGAAAGACGTACTTGGAATCTCTCCTTTCCTTTTTTTTTTTCTTTTTCTTTCAATTTGATTCGATTTGATGGGTGATTGGGATTCGATGAGAAATTCACGGTTTTGATGGTGATGCTGATGAAAAGAAGGGATTTTGGGATGTGGGTTGTAGTGAATTTGGGGGATCTCCGCTCGCAATTCGAGGATTTGTCGGTTACCGCGTCGTCAGTGTGAAGGAAACCTAAGTAGATGATTTGATGAATTTGTTGAATTGGGGATTCGGGTATCTTTCGAAGTGGGGGGGGAAAAAGCAGGTTCTGATCCTCTGCAGTTTCTCTTAGACGTGAAAGGCGCGAGCTTTGAAGTAGCGAGTAGCGGGAAAGTCGTGTCTTGCTCGTGAAGTTCCCATTTTTGTTTCTAATTTGAAATGTTCGTCGATAATGTGCTGACGGTGTTGAAATCTGTCGTTGGGGGACCAGAATGCGATGCTGCAGTATGTGAAGGTCGTTAAGGCGAAGGAGCAGGTGGTTGCGGGCACCGTGTACTACATCACCATCGAAGCGAAGGATGGCGATGCCAAGAAGCTGTACGAGGCCAAGGTTTGGGTGAAGCCGTGGATGAATTTCAAGGAGGTCCAGGAATTTAAGCTTGTCGAAGGTGCCCCCGGCGAGTCTAGCGCTTAGCTTCAGGGTAATGATTTCTAGAAATAGAATGTCCATGCTTAATGTTATCTAGCTTTCTGTTTGATGCTTACTCTCCGCATGTAGGGATTAGTTTTCTTTCATTTACATCTTTCTTTGGCAGTCACACTTGATCTCGCCTATGGTACACTCTCATGTCAGAAACGTGGGTCGTATGCAGTTTTAAACTTCCAAGGTTACCATTTTCATCCTACGTTTAATTTCTTAGGATGGAATATCAGCGTTAATTTGATGATTAGATATTGACATGCGGGTGACAAACTTTGCCTGATTGCTTTGTTTATACATGTGATCAGAGTTTTCACTGAAACAGACACTTTTTTGTCAAGGGGATACTTTGGTAGGTTTAATCCGTAGTCTCATGGCTCAAGGCTTGCCAATTTGCTTTTTACGCTAAAAGATCAATCTAGGACCAGTAGACAGTCACTTTCTGCATTGTTGATAGGTTATTGGCCTATCGGTTGAATGTTTGAATCTAGATGGTATTGTTCTCCTTACAACTCATGGAAAAATTGATTCTCATGCTTAGTGGAAGAATCGAGCTTCTTGATTTGGTTTTTGTAGCTTATTTGATTTTACCTTAACGAGCTCTCTAGGTATCATCACTGTATAGTCGTTGCATGATTCAATGAAATAAGGTAGAGCAATTATATTTCAATCATGTTAAAATCACGCTCACCCAACAGCATGTCATGCTTTAGTTAACCGAGTTTGTTTAGCAGCAGTTTTGCTCGTACGGTTGTAATCATCGACCTAAATGGATCTCTTTCTTTCAGTTTCAGGGCGACTGAAGATATACATCTAGGCCTGCTTGCTGTTTTCCAGGAGGAACCAAAGAGAAAGGCACATAATAAAGTTGAAGGCGTTTCCATGTTAGGAAAATAAGCTGCTACTTTTTTTTCTGAATTTGCTTGTAAGGGCATAAGAATGTTGCTACCGATGTACTTATTATTATGTTCGGTGTAGATCTTGACACATAATTTATATTCTGTACGTCTGCTCTATTTCTTACCTTTCAGTTTGGTGCTTTGACAATGTGTTACGTAAAGCTGAAGTAATTTCCTCTTATTGTTCAAAGTTCTCCTTGTATTGGCTGGAGGATCTGATGTTGTATAGTTTAGCTAACTATGGGAGAACCGGGGAACCTGACTTAATTCTCACTGCCTCTAGCTCGCGGAAGATGAACTCTAAATTCCCTTCCTCATACCTCGAACTGTTTTGGCGAACGAGCAAGAACAACTACCAACTCATATGAACAGTATAATAGTACATCAACTGAAGAAATCTATCTTTAGTACATCATTTTCTACTGGTACGTATGCACAAGGAAGGGGAAAGCACAGCACATGATGACACTAGAAGGAAAACTATGCGAGACACTCTCAAACCGCTCCACAAGTGAGCGCAAACCGCTGAAGTTACAGACCATAATGATATTACCATTCACATGTAGATAGCAGATTGACTTGAATGAACCAAAAATCATGCGCCCATTTTGGAGAAGCTCGCTGAAGATGACCTTCGGTTTTTCATCGCCTTTGTCACGTTGCTTATTTTGCCGGCAGCAAAGCTGAAGGCATTGCGGAAGATGGTCTTGACCACTTGGACTGCCAACATGCAATAGAGGAAGATCCGAGAGTGATGACGTATATCAAGAGCAAGGAGAGACCATTCGGGGACAAGGTCACGGAAAGAGTCATGTAGGTGACAACCATGGAAAGCAGAGCCACGGGCAGCAGAACCTGGACGTAGGATGGCTTCCTGAAGAAGAATATGAGGAAAATGGAGGAGAAGAACCCAGAAGTGTTGAAGGACATGAAGAGATAGTAAGCGGCCACGGGGCACAGATCTGTCGAGCTGAAGAAGGAATGGTGGGACGTGCATCGCGTGTCTTGCTTCATGTTGTCGCTCCAAATGGTCTCCGGAGGAGACAGTCCTGCCTGGTACGTGATGGTCGCTAATAAACTGGCCACGACTAGCACCATCTCCTCCACTTCCGACCATATGCTGCTGCTCGAGTCATCGTCCGTAGATTGGCTCGATTGCTGAGTTGAGTCCGCCTTTGTCACTGCCTTCTTGTTTCGATTTGCTTGAGGCTCGGCTTTAGTTTGTCCATCTAGCTGATCACCTGAAACAACGTCAATAGTGTCTGCGCCCACCAAGTTTTGCTTCTTCAGGAAGTTTAGGATCTGCCAATTTTTCCCATGTCAAATTAACAAGCGGAATGAGATATGAGTCGATTAAAACAGCTACAACTTGAAACTGGGCATCGTACATAGATTTTTGAGCACCAATTCTTTTTAATCTTAAGATTCAAGCTCATAAATGACTATGCTCTACGCTCACAAGCCAACAGTGACAAGATCCAATGTCTTAATAGTTCATTCTTCTCCTTTTAGATCTCCATCCTTGGTAGAAAAGATTCTCTACAAGAAAAAGAATGGCGTTGCAGGGAATCAGTGAGATTCTATGAACCTGCGACCCTTACTGCATCAGTTTGAAAATGACTACCTCGGCAATGGAAGTTACTAGCCCTAAATCACTACACATGTGGAGAAAATCACCGCCATGCCGACACCTGAGATATAATCCCGTGTTATTGTTCACAAGACTGTCGATATAGCCTGGGGACGATATGTGGATCTGAACCGGATTTTTGTAAGAGATAGAGCGCATATAGAGCATAGAGCATAGGCAGGCAAGCCTCTCAGCTGATAGGGACCAGTCTTGTACCATTGCATAGATGAGTTGGTTGGTGTGAGTTCTGAATAGCTGTTGTATCAATATGGGGACCACGTTTGAGGGGACCATGCTCACGGCACTTCCAGTTACTTGTTGTATAAGTTCTATGCCTTTTGAATGAATTTGGAGTCTGTTTTTGGATTGGTAGTTGTGGAAAAATCTGGTAGTTTGGGTCCATGAACCTTCAGTTACAAGCGTTTGATGACGGAGCGAAATCAGCGTATCTGAACGATGCCTAGGCCTTCTAGCAGATTTCTGAAGATGAACAATCAATCATTAAAACGGGATGCTTGGCTACACTTGGCCCCGTAGTGTCAACCGATCGGTGTCGGATTAGGACAGGTTGTAGCTCAGAAAGGATTAGTCACGACTTGTGAGGGACACCTTCGAGATATTAGCCGACTTGATAAATGGGTCGGTTGGACTTATCTCGCGGACTATTTCAATCGACATGACCACTTCTTTTCTTTTCTTTTCTTTTCTTTTTTTCTGTTTGCAGGAATTTGCAAAAACTGCAATGTACTTATGGATTTAGCGAGGGGACAAAAAAAAATCCTCGATACGCATCACTTTACTATGAAAAACAAGAAAATCTAAAGATCGATCCGTTATGGCGTTTTATCTTCTCCCTGCTACTTCCCTGCCCCACCACACACAAGAAAACAAGCGATGCAATTTCCTACAACGAACAGAATGTCAAAGATCATGCGGACGGCTCTTTTGTTTCTCTACCTCTTTTGCACTGCAGATGATTCTTGATCATCGATGCATTCCAAATCAATTCAGCTCATGTTTAAGCACAAAGAATCGACAGGCCATCCGACTTCTTAACCATTTTTTTCTTACTCTAATGGGTATCTGGTTGCTGCAATCTCTGCAAAGACTAGTTTCTATAGATTGAGCTGATGTACCACGAACCATATCCATCCGGATTACTATCTTTCAGAACATTTAGTCTCAAACTAATCTTGTTATCTTGTTCTACAGTGCTTCACTCAAAGAAGAAAAACTTTCAGGACTTGACGAGAACTAGAACCTCTGGGAGATTTTCACTTGACCTACTTGTTTTCCTTCCTCTATCAGAAATAAAATTAGCAGGCTGTCGACTAGCCATGGTCCTGCATCTAAGCAGAGCAATTCTTCGTGGACTACCAAGAAGGCAGGAACGTACCTGGAGCTGTTTCGAAGCCGCAGCCAGCTGTGAGATTGTGTTCCCATCGTCATCCTTGGCAGTCACAAGGTCGTCTGCATCTCCATCTTCACTGACCTTCTCCACTAACTTCTTGAGCGCATCAGATTGACTGTTCTTCACTGCCAGGTGAAGTGCGGTCTCGCCACGAGCGGTGCGTTCCTTGAGGGCTTGAGGACACTGAGAGAGCAACTCCTCGATTACCTTGATCCTGCCCTTGATGGCCGCATAGTGGAGCGGTGTCCTGCCGCCCTTGTCCTTGATCATGCAAAGATCAGGGCCTACTGTTAGAAGCTCCCTCGCGACTTCCAAATTCCCCGTGGCGGACACAATGTGTAACGGCGTAAGTCCATCATGATTCAATTCCCTTGCAAAATTGGGCTTCCTGCTAACAATCTCCTTCACGAGCTCGCTATTTCCAGCGAGCACAGCCAAATGAAGAGGAGTCTCTGCCGTTGGTCCCAGCAAGGCTTTGTCCAGAATCAGCGGATCTTCTGCTAATAAGGCCCGGAGAGAGGTGACATCTTCGTACTGGATAACTCTGGAGAGCCTGGGATCCATAGGAATTTGTCGTGAACGATAAGAGTCCTGCGCTTCTTTGGTTTGCTTGTGGTTCTTGATGATAGTTTTAAAAGCTCGGTTCGTCCTACTTATGCACAAAGCAAAGATGGGACTCCGTAATGACGGCAAGCACCGTGTTTTCTGTCCTTTCAGACAATGGACATTAGAAGATTGATGGAAAAGTTACCCAAACCAGAGGATCAAACTTCCAGACTGTTAGGTAACACAGCAAGTCCTACATTGCTGTCGGCTTTAAAAGCTCACACAAGTGCGAACACCTGGCAATCCGAAGAATTAACGTTGCCCCAAGAATAGAAAAGAAAAATGCAAAGGTCATATCCCACCATAACGGACATTATCCTTCGTGAACGGTCTGGTTGACCTCGATCTATTTGGATTGGAGACACTATTTTTCCTGATACAGGAGTACAAGGAAGGATGGCTACACAAATATAAGATTCAGCACTCATGCATTGTAACACGAAATAGACTTGAGGGCGTCAGTACATTTCAAACTAAAAGGGATAAAAAGTTAGTGACAATGGTGAGCTGAGTGATGATAACACCATGTGACAACCATCAAAAGCTTCTGTACATGTATACAATCTGACCCGTTAAACTATGAACTTCCTAAAGGAGCTTGGACCTAGTCAGTTTTGACCCTGTCTTGACGATGTTTCCTAAGTTTAGCATGTCAGCTGTCTACGCCTCTATCCAAACACATCTAATGGTTTTGCATCAACAAAGAGCACCAAAACACCCTGCTGACCTAGCCTTCTTCATCGTAGTCTTCATCATCTTCATCCATCCCTCTATTCAAGTTTGCAAGCTGAATGGGATCGATGGCCATCTTCTCAACTTCGGAAAGAGACCACCCGGGATATTCCTCATGCTTGAATCCAGCGTCGGGAGCTGCTGATATACTGGTCGGACCAGAAGCTAATATCGATTTTGAGTCCCCATTTTCATCCAAATCCACATTCAGGTCAAAGTTCCGAACAGGCGGTTCTGCAGATCTAGGAGTAGGAATGCTATCTTTTGATTCATTGAGATGGTCACCATTTTCTGTCCCTTCAAGATCCTGATTTAAATTGTCCTGCTGAGGAACGTCTCCATCGACTTCAAACTTCTCATTCTGCACAGTTGCATCCCCCTCTGAGGCTCGACCACCTCGCCCACGACCCCTCCCTCTGCCCCTACCTTTCCCTCTCCCAGCACTGCCTGTGTGACCAGTATCATTCTGAAATTGAAACGGCACAGAGAAGAAATATTTAAATTTATCGGGAAATCTGGATTTGGTTTAAGAAGGCCGAATGAGCTTCAGAGACCAGATAACAATCTTCTTAAGGTGCAAGAATATATTACTATGCCGTTATTCTTCGACACTTGGTTACATCCAAACAAAGAAATGCTACAGAAGCATATTACTGACAAACATAGCTGCAGTAAGTTACTCATTGAACACTGACAATACTATGAAGTAGAGCAGCAAAAATGCCTAAGAACTACAAGGCTTTGTTATGAAAGCGTGGGCAAAGAAACAAAATTTAAATTTTACCTCTCTCTCACTCTCACAAATTTTCAAATTTTTCTCAACTTTCCACCAACAATTTCATCCCTCTGCTTTCTCTACCTTCCCAACCATAGCATAAAAGAAAAGTGACTGAAAAAAAACCAACTAAGCATTCATCCATGGACATGAGATACTTCGTAACCAATGGGCTGGACAGTCGAGATGACATGATGCGGCAAGCCACATTAAGGAAAAGGAAAGGAATGATGATAATATCCATAATCATGGGAAACATTACCATGCGGCTCCTCTTTGATTCATCATCAGTGTCATTTTCCCCATCATCAACCATTTTCCTGATAATCAAATACATAGTGTGATATTAATAGCCATATTCCCTCACTGAAATGGTAAACCTGTAAATTCACAATAAACTAACCTTCTTTTAGCAGCAGACCGATCATCTCCAGCAGCGTCAGAACCACCTAAATCAGGAACCTTGCTCACAATTTCGCTCAAGAAATCAAATACGTTAAAGGTTTGGACACACTGCTTCCTGCGATTGAGGAGCAGAGTTATTCACCTCAAAACAACTATTTTAAGTAAATAAAATGAGTAGAGAGGGAACACTAAACTCTGCCATATTCTCTTTCAAAGGAAAAAGAAGGGAGACAGAAGATAGAGAAAAATGCTCCCTAATCAGGAATGCCATACATACAATTTCGCATGCTTAGAGGGGGCAAAGGAAAGCAAGCAGTGGAGCTCTTAGAAGGGAATCTTGACTGGGAAGGGAAGAGAGAAAGAAAAAGGGGGAAGACAAAATACTGTAAGTCTGCTTACAAATGCAAGGAGTTCAGTGTCTTAGCTCCCCTCTTCAAGGTTATATCATATGTCCGATCACAAAGGTCTTGCAGGAACAGTTCCAATGCCTTAGCTGGAGATTTTGCAAGAAGACAATGAGCATTGATTTATTAAATTGGGATTTCTCATGCTGACATAAATGAGATCAACAGCAAAAGCAAGTCTCCAGGCCAGTCCTATCAAATTATAAACTAGAGAGGAATAAATCAACCAAAATGCAGATGTTGTACACTTACAAACAAGAAGAGGCACAGCCATAGCAATCTTCCCGACATCCTCATCAGCTTGCATAATTTTCTTAATCCGAGCCTATAAAAGGAATAGTTGTCAATTATACAAAATTATTCTGCAAACGTTAAAATGGATGGGGGACAGCAGGGAAGGGAATTCAAGGCCAAGTACGTGAACCTGGAGCACAAACATCAAGACATCAGGCAACAAACCAAGACAGTTTTAACTTGGCCATCACAATGACATCAGCCAAATTAAAATCATCCAACTGTATTATAAGCAGACAGACATCAACTTGCCAACCCCTGTTTTTGGAGGAAAAAAAAAGAAAACACACTACAGTCACTGTGGTTTTGATCCTAACGCGAGCTCAACACTTCTGTCATAAATGTTTCAGCACTCAACCATTGAGCCTTAACAATAACCATTTGCTCTCTACAAAACTTAAAACAGGCTTGACACATATGCTTCTGCCAGCTAAATTGTGTGGTCAGCTTATTTTCTGTCTATAACTTTACCTTGAATTTTCTTTATAGGATTGCCTTTTGCACTAGCATCAAACGTCCATTCTTACCTCATGTTAGTGCAAATACTTAAAAGTTATTCAATAAAGTAGTTTCGTAAAATCAGCCAATTCGCATACAGTTTTCACTTCTTCTCATTCTGAGAATGCCCAAAAAAACACACTGTAGAGTTCATCTAATTGCTTCCCCAATGGCAAGAAGAAGAACAAGAACAAGCAAAGGGTGAAAAATCCAAGCGTCTAGATGAGAATGGACAAACAGTTCCAACTATTAAAGCATCTTTCAGCCATACAATGCTGCATGTTGGCTTCTCCAAACTGGCACTAATTTACAACATTCAGCCTGCTAAACACTTTTTATGCAAGTGATGATAAATAGGCATTGCAGAAAATGCAAGTGAGAATAGTGTGACTCTCATAATATAGGCTATCAACTTGAATTTCGCCCAAACCATAGTTATTAGTTTGCCATTTGTCCTATCACACTATTTGAGTTCCTAGATTTCTTTAACCTATGCTCCGAAGAGGAACGAAATATCCTCATCTTTAAGGGCTAAACAAACAAGAAACTAGCTTTAACTTCTAAAGCCAATTGATCTTTCTTCATTTTCACTAACAGTTAACAGAAAATGAGCAATCAGTTTTCCAAAAGGAGATTCTTCCTCAGCAACCCAACTTCCCAAGAGAAAAAGAAATCTATCGATTCAGATGTCCATCTAATTCTAATTAAGTTGTTTCTCTGATGACCTACAAGGACTGTAATAGGCTTAACCAATCCGCTCTCCAACTTCTATGACACCAACAGCCCCCCCAAAAAAAAAAAAAACCACCCAAGACAGAGATTGGCTCGGCAAATTACCCAACCCATGCAAAATAGTCCTGATATATGAATTTTTGAGTCAACATGTTACATCATTTCAAATTAACTACATAGGCATGAAAAGACAGTCACTTTGGCGTGTGTTCCACTGTGCAAACGTGAAATCGGTGAAGTAACGAGTGCATAATGTTGCCAGACGGGCAAATCTCCACCTACTCAAAAATCAATTTGTGTATATCAAGTGCAATACCGCATGGCTCCAAGCATTCGAATATACGACAGATAACCCAGTCAACTATGATCAAAAGCATGCCAAACCGAATACGAACACCGTTCGCCTAACTTTAGCCGAAAAATCTAATCCCAATCAACTCTTAGCAGTCGCAAAACGCACGATCACAGCCAATCACAATCACGATTTCACAACCTGTCCCCCGCCGAATTCATGATTAATTAGATACCCGAAAAAACCCGCACATAATCACTAGTTGGGCGCACGAACTCGGACCCGGAAGATGCAAAAACCGTTGTAAACACGCCCCATGCACGACGCGTGCTTTCGGCCGAAAACAAAAAGAAAACCTTAAAAAACCAAAAAAACAAAAACAGAGCAGAAAAAAGGGGGAAAACGCCGCAACAGTAACGGAGTCACATGGCCGGAAACCAGCATTCACTCACCGCCGGGAATCGCGTGTCGAGCTTCTTCCTCATGTCGCCACCCGCGGAGGAGCCAAAAAAAAAACCCTAACGGTGAAAATAAAAAAAGAAAAAGAAAACCGCGAGGGGTGACGAGCGGGGGGGGGCGAGCGCTCTCCGCTCTTTGCCCTAGCGCAGCCTCTCCTCGCGCGAAGAGGGAGAAAGAGATAGAGGGAGAAACGGAGGCCTTGTCCCCGAACCAGGACGAGTGCAGGAACCGCCACGCGAGCCCTTCTCGAAGCGGAGGAACGAGGGCGAAGAAGCAGAAGAAGAAGAAGAAGAAGAAGAAGAAGCGGAAGCAGACGAGGAGAACTTGCGACTTCGCTTTCTGCGAGGAAAGACAAAAGAAGGATAAAAACCGCCTCCAATTCCCTCGCTTTTTATTTATTTATATCGCTTCGCCAAATTTCGTGGCTCTTTTATTTTAATTGTTTGATTATTATTTGTTTAATTATTTCTTCTTAAACCCCGGGCTGGCTGTGGCTGGGGGATTAAGTTGGGCTGGAATCTTCTACATTATCGAACGCAGTGCTCCTTCGCGCAGCCGTCCAATCGTCGGCCGCCACGTCACCGCGTTCCGTTCGAACTTCCTTCGTTAGACCGTTTTTTGTCGGGGGTGGGCCCTGGGCAGGGGGCGGGGGCGCGGTCATCTCTCGCCGTTAAGTCACGGCGACGGTAACCCCGGACGGAACGATGAGAACGGGAAAAACGGAACTGCCCGGTGACGCCGCACGGAAATTCGCGGCGATCCTTTCCCGTTTTCGGATTTGAAAGGACAATGCCAAGAACTGAAGTCCGCCTGAAAGAAATGTTCTTTTTATTGACGAAAGGTCCTCGGATTTAATTCTTTTAACATATGTAAATTATTTTTCACCTCACCAAAACTTTATTAAAACTTCTTTGGTCAAAGGTTCATTAAATTAATATTTTTCTTTCTTGTATTTGTCACCGTCAAGCATTGATTCCTCGTATGTTTTTTGGGCACTCGCATGTGGACGTGAATCCTTAGATGGGTCCATTGTCGCGATTATTATTTATCATTGCACTTTTTGGGTTTTGACTTCCCAAATTTGGAAAAGAATTTCCCAGCACGTATAATGATTCGTTTTTATAAGAGGCATCATGATTAATTAAAGAAACTATTGGGTCACTCGATATAAGCACATAATGAACAAAATTGCTATGCCTTAATGAAAGCATAATTTAATCGGAAAATAGTTTGAGATACGGAATTACCAATGAATATTGCTATAATCAAAATCGCATCGCTATAAGTATTGTTTCCATGTCTCTTACCAAAAAAGAATTCCCACTTAATGTTTTGCACGCGGTTTTAATTCGGGCAAGTGCGTCTGCCTTTGAGTCTAAAGCTCCTTTCCATAAATGCGTTATTTTTATCGTCTGTAATTTTCTGGCTTTTCGTTTTATTTTCTTATTTTTCGACGGGCCATTTCGACATTTTAGTCAACATTGTCCAGTTGGCAAGTATGGACAAGTTTTGTCTTTTCCCTTTCGTAGTCGTGCGTTCTTAACTGCACAGCTCGCCCCATCCTATGCTTAGGTGCACTTTTGCGATGTGACATCTCGATCGATTGAGAATTGAGAGAATTATGTAAACCCACCCCCCGGTTAATGTGCACCGGATAATTTCAATAGCATCCTAGATCGAGGACAAACTCATTCAAACTCTTGCAAAAGAGTTAATGAAAATGGTTGGTGACATCATATATTTTGTGATATCTGAAATTATAAAAAAATAAGTTTTCTTTTTTAGTTTATAATATATATAAAAAGTAATATGAAAAAACAACAGTGGCGTAGCCATTATTTTGAGCCCGACAACCTGATATTTGGCTTGCTTTCTTTTTATTTTTTATTTGTATTGTTGGCTAATTTGATGGATATAGATTTGAGTCTATGTCGATGCTTATATTATTACGTCGAATAGATGGATTGAGTAGAATAGAAAAAAAAATGCATTAAAGATGTAGCTAAATTACAATTTAAGGACAACATTGAAGAAATGATGGTAGTCTGGAATCAATGAATGTCACTGTTCTGTAGGTTGAATAGTAGGGAACTAGGTTTTGTGTTTTAACCTGACAAATTTAAAATTTTGAAAATTGCCCCTGAATTTTCGTGTTAAAATTTTCACAGTGTTTTAGTTTGAACACCATGAAGTATTTTTTGCTTAGCTATATATGTCGATGCTAATATGATTATTAATGCGAATTCAAATATTATAGAGAAAACTCTCTTTATGCTTGCGTGTCATAAATTTATTGGCAAGAAATGCGATATATTTCTATAGATTTGAGATTCTCCATGCAAAATTGGACTGAAATCCCTATGTAAAAAGGAAGCAAAAGTAAATTGCTAGAAGTGTTTGAGTCTGTTTGGGGATAATTACTTAATCAATCATAAACTTATTGCATGACTATCATTTTAGTCATAAATTTTCTAATTTGCCCAAGTATAGTTCTAAAAATTTGTTTGAAATTGTTGATGTAGTTTCTAGTTGTCGCTAGTCATCTTTGTAGTTTTTTGATGTGAACAATTTATGAACCATCACGTTAATAATTTTTAGCTCTAGTTAGCCAAAATGATTATATGAAATTTTATGCAAAATGCTTAGAATTATATTGGTCAAATTAAAAATTTATGATTAAACCAACATTCATACTATGGGTTTATGACTGATTGAGTAATTTTTTTTTTGTCTATTTGATTGATTGTTTTCTTTTATATTTTCTTAAAATTTTCAAGTTTTGATTTTTCATTTCATAATATGGAATGTCTACATCATTCGGGAACGTACATTAACTTAAGATCTCAAATCCCAAAAAAAAAACAAAAAAAACTTATAAATGACAAACAAACAAATGCTATGCCATTCTAAATATACATTTAACACATAATTGCATTTCCTCTTTCTTTTTCTCTTCTCAACTTTAATTGTCGAGTTAATAACGCATTTCCCATATCGTTTCTCCTTTACAACTTGAAAAAAACGCAAGGAGCTCTAGTAGACAAATCCTCCATTTTTATGCTCACTGGCCTTTTCAGTTCCATTCCACTCCGTCGTGCCAAGCTCGGCCTCCACAGTCGAGAGTCGCCGCTCCGAAAAGCGGGGGAGGCGGGGGGAGGGCGTTCCGGCGAGAAAATGGAGGACCTCGAGGACCAAATTGGAAAAATCGGGAAGGGGGCAGGGGGCGAAAATGAACGTTGGGAAACAGTTGGAGGACGGGGATGGAGAAACGCCGTCGGGGAGGTTGGCCTTTTCCGTTCAGTTAGCGAGAGAAAAATATCGATTTTACATATATATACACGGAAAAAATGGGGGAACGAATAATCGAAAAAACTAAAAACCCTATTCTTATTCAGTTTTGAGCCTCGTAATTCCTATCCGTCTCCGCCTTCTTTCTCCCTCCCTCGCGCTCCTCTCCCCTTCCCTCGCCTGGGAGTCGCCACCGCTCCGCCCGCCGCCGCCGCCTCCTCCGCCGCAGCCGGCCGACCTACCGATCGGAGACCTCCTCCCTCCGTCCCTCCGCCGATCAGTCTCTCTCGCAGGTCAGTCTCTCGTTCTCTCTTTCTCTCTCTCTCGCGCGCGCGGGCGGCTGTTTTCTCGATCTCCTGCAATTGCGCATTCGTGTTGACCGGCGGCGGATTCGCGCGGCGGGAGCCCGGCGTTCGGTTTCCGATCCGTTCTCTGCTTTTTTCCCCCCTCCCTTCTCGTCGCGTGTTTGATATTTAGATTCGAGCGGCCGGAGTTAGGTATTATTGGAGGCGGAAGAGCAGAGTCTTTGCGATTCTCCTCGTTAATTCATGATCGGCAGATTTTGGCGGTGGCGGTGAATAATTCGTCCGATTTCGTGTTCTCTCTCTCTCTCTCTTTTTCCCCTTCGCTTGAGCTCTTTCTATTCGCGCTTGTCGGAGCGGCGTGATGTGTTAGGGATTTTTCCGATTTTTTCTTGGCTTCTATCGGTGTAATTACGGAATGCGCGTAATGAGTGTGTGCTGCTGCATTTGGTGGGTCACTATATTCTAGGTTTAGCTAGAAATAACTCAATTTTTCTGGTCTTTGCCCTCTGTCGTGCGTTTTGATATTTTAATTCATCCGTGATTGTTGCAGAAATTTTTGTAGATTGTTGGATTATATGTGTTCAAGATGTCAGTTTTGGTGACGGGGAAGAGCTCGAAACGATTACTTAGATGGCTCTTGCATGTTTATTTGATGATGCTCTTAGTTTCCTTTGAGCAATTCTGGCTGTCTGGATGGAAGAATTGTAGACAGTATTTGCTTCCTTGATTAGAACTTTTCCTGGACCATAGGATGGGCTGGACTCTGTAATCGAGACGCATTGCTAATATGACTGGCATTTGCGAAAACATGACAATGTCTTGGTTATTGACTGGGCTTTTGTGAAAACATTTATCTCACATTTGTGAAAGCTGACCGGTCATATTAGCTGGACTCCGCCATAAACCTTTCACGTTCGCCTCGCACTTTTTCACATACACATTGGGAATCATCTCTATCCTTCACTTTCTCCTTGAACGCATAAGACCACTCATATTAACGGCATTTGTGGTGATATGTGAAGTCACCTGCAAAAAGCGTTTGTTATTGATGGGGCAAAGAGGAACTGAACTCATAAATATTAAATGGTAATCCCAGAGGCGTCCAGGCATCAAAAGTTTTTGTGGGGTTGTTCAGGATTTGGTAGTCATGGCTGAACCTCACTCTAGCCTCATGGTGGATTTGATGTTTTAGACTATAGAGTGTAGTCAGAGCTGTTGGGGTATTGTTGAGATGAAGGCTGGCCTCTCTGATAATTTCTTTGAGGGCTTAAGTGCATGTTCATACCTTTTTTTTTTGCGTAAGTTATGCAAATAGCTGCTGTTTCCATCAGTTTAAAGTGTTGGCTAATTAATGTCCCTTCCTCATGCTTGGTTGTCGAGATTTATGTTTACGGGATCTAGTCTGCACGACAAACTGGTGGATAAACAAATTCTTAAGGATTTTGATGTTTAATGGTGGGATTGAATCTGTTCAGTTTGTCACGTGCTTTCTAGAATGGCTTTGCCCTTGAAGGGGCTGTGCTGTCTTTTCAAGAATCACTCGAGCATAAGAAATGAAATATTTTCTGTTTCCATCCCTGAGTTTCTGTTGTGGTCCTTATTTTCTGATCCATAAGATGATTAATGCTCATTTCAAGTCAGCTTTTTGGACTTAGATTTTATTTTCCCCCATGTCCTGTGAGTTAAAGATATGGTCCCTGAAAGCGTTCCTAAATGGTGGCTTTTCACAGATGGGGTGCATTGCTTCCGAATAATTAATGTTGTCCCAAAAATGTCCATGGAAATTAATATTTCGGTTCTTATTAGAGTCACTTTAAAGTATTTAAAAGATGCAACTCAAAATTCTCTGAGATGCGATGACTACCTGGTATTTACAACCCTATCAAGGGGCTGTTTTTGCGGTCTCATGTTTGGCTAGAGCTACTTTTCTCTCTTTGACTTTGGCTGATTTATCGATTCTGTTGTAATGGGAGAATTAAAGGCAGTTTTGTTATGATCTGTGATGTTTCAGGTATTTCTTTTAGAAATGTCTCCAGCATCCAAATCCAAGTCCAAGGACAAGAAGTCTGGGAAGGAACCGATAAAGGCTGTTTCCAAGCCCTCTGGACCTGCATCTGGGGGTTCTGGAGTCCCTGCCAGTGCGTACAACCCTGTTTTAGGAACATTCCACTCTCTTGAAACAGTGTCAAGTTCATCTTCTTCACCTCTTCAAGCTAATGGTCGTTTCAGGACTATTGATGAGACAGATGAGCAGACTGGCTCGCTTGCTGCGGGGGTCGAATTTGATTCTGTCTCCAACAATGGCAGCTGGTCTGGTGAGTCGGAAGACCATAAGGAGAACAAGTCTAATCTTCCTGGTCGACAGGAGTCTGTCCCAGGAGCTGAAAATGACAAAAGAGAGAAAATCCGCCAAAAGAATGAGAAGAAGCATCAGCGTCAGAAAGAGAAACGAGCTCAGGAATTGCATGAGCGATGCAGTGGCTATCTTATGTCGAGAAAGCTTGAAGCACTTGCTCAGCAGCTCGTGGCAATGGGCTTTTCTCGTGAACGGGCAACCATGGCTCTTATAATGAATGAAGGCAGAGTAGAAGAATCAGTTGCGTGGTTGTTTGAAGGGGGTGAGGAGGCTGATAATCGGACGGATAACAAATTTAGTGGGACTAACTTGAAAATTGATATAACGGAAGAGCTTGCTCAGATTACAAGTATGGTATCCAAGTTTAAATGCTCGAAACAGGAGGTGGAGAGAGCTGTCGTCTCGTGTGAGGGTGACCTTGAGAAGGCAGCAGAATCGTTGAGAACTCAGAAGCTAGAACTATCTTCTGCTCCTTCTAAACCAGGAGAAACTGGAGATCCTTCTAGTTTAAGTAATGGCAAGCTTTCAGCTACTGTTGCCATGAACTCTGGGATGTCCCAGCATAAACAAAATTTGTCTTTGTCAGCCCAGCTGAGAAGAGATGAAAGAGACTATAATTACACAAGAAGTGCGGGAAATGCAAGTGGTTATTTGGAGTCTGTGCCGAAGAATGTGCAGTCTGTGAAGAGAAATCAGCAGAAACCCCAACACTCTGCAATGCCGACCGAGAAGAGTCGACCTGGTGCTGGATCCAGTTCTATAGCAACGGCTGTTCAGGTGTCGCCTTCACCAGCAAAAGGAGAGACCCGTTATATTGCTGTTGGAGGTGAATTGAAACATCTTTCTTTAGGAACAGTCCGGGAGCCAGTTGTCATGATGCAGCGACCGCAATCAGCTAAGCAGGTTCCTGCTATAAATGTTGGCTCGCCCCCTGGAACAGGTGCAGGTTGGCATCCTTCTAATGGCATTGACATTAGGAAGTCAGGTGCATTGCTGCCTCAAATTCCTAGCAGTAGAAGCCTCAGCGCGGGCAATCTGAGTTCAGGTCAGATGCATCCCCAATTTTATTATCAACAACAATTGGGTCTTGGAAACAGTTCACTGGAGTCACCAGGGACAAGTCGAGCTATGGGTTTTCAACAGCATCAACAATTCATACAAGGTGGTGGTTTGGGAGATATTCCTGGGACAACCCGAGGTAATGGTTCGTGGAGTAGAACAAGCGCACCTCCTACAATAGCGGCTGCTTCTTCCCTGGGTCTGTTTTCTGGATTGGGTTCTTCTGGTTATTCAGGGGCTGCTTCTCCAGTAGACTGGAGCAACAGTTCAGTGGGGCAGCAGTTTGATTACACCAACGTCGACTGGTCGTTGGATCGGGGTTTGTCTTCCCCAAGATCCACCAAGTGGTTGATGGGGTTGACCTCTTTAATGAAGAACAAGGCAACCATGTTTGATCCGGATGTTCCTACATCAGGTTTAAACCTTGGCCTGAGACCTCCTCCCCCCAATGTGAATGGCGTCTCTTTCATGGGACTTCGTGATGCACCAGGAGCGACTACAGACACATCTGCTCCGGGTTCTCGGGAGTGGACGTCTCCTTTTGAAGGAAAGGATCTTTTTAGCTTGCCTAGAGAGTTCGTCTCTTCCCCTTCTCTGTAGGCCTCAGATAGCATTTCAGCAAGCAACAAATAAAATGGAAAGAATGCATTTGGATTTCGTATGTGTTAAATCTTGTTGCATGACCTTTTTATGAAAAATGCATTGCAGTATCCTTTGCTTGTCCTCTGTCCGCATGGAGAGAGAGAGAGAGAGAGAGGTTCCTTCATCTTTGCTTTTAATCAGAGGCAGATCGTAGTATCCCCGTTTTAACCTCTCCGTCATCACTGTGCAGTTGACAATTTAAATCACCGCAAGGGATTATCCCGCCCGTGCAAAGCAGCTTGTGCCATCACTTTTCGAAAGTACAATTTGACTGGCTCCTGACGCACAACAAAAACTTTTGAGCTTTGTATTTGCTCTGCTAGGTTTGGAGAAAAGGTTGAAGAATGTGCTATCTTCCAGATTTTTTCCCTTCCCTTCACTTCCCTCTCAGTATCGAAGTGGTGTCCGGAAATCCCTAGTAGACTAGCGGAGTATTACTGAATTGTTGACCGAACTGGAGAGTAATTGTTTAGCGGCCCAAATCGTATAGTCATGAAAAAAGGAGGAGGTTCACTTGTCAATACATGCCAAGCAAAGTACTTTCGCAAACCACTGACTTAGGGGAAAGGCATCCTCTCGAGTTCCTACTCTCTACTAACTTGCGAGTGGCTTGCAAGAGGACTCTCAGGCACCGTCTCAAGTCTTTTGCAACTATAAGTTGGCCTAAATATGGGGATGATTAATTCCTACGAGGAATTGAAAGCTAGAAATGAGATCTTCGTCAATTGCAATTGGCCACCAGTGCCAGAGCTGCGACCGCTATGGGTTTCAGTTGGTTAACCACCGATATCGCCAATCCCTATTTATTTCTTGAAGAAAAAACCTTATTTTCATCGATTAACACTTACAATATAATATCCTGGAAATTCATACAGAATGTGGAAGAGCAAACTAGAGGGACTTGCTCAGCTTTTATTATGACAATGAGGAAAAACCAGAGCCTGCACCACAAGCATTTGTCGCTGTTGAAGAAGCAGGTTCTCTGTACCATTGATTGGATTCTCGTGTGATGAAGTTAGCCTCTGCACGGGACAAATATTTCATTCAGATATCATGATCAGAGTAAATTTTGCGTCCAAGAAAGAATGAGGAAAGATTGCATTCATCTTTCTCACAGTTGCTGTCTCTTGTTTCTACAACTTCTTTATGCCACAATGAAAACCACAGTGGATTCACATCAGGTAAGAAGTCCCATTATATAGGATGGAAAAACTGGATTACTTTCTCTAGTGTTGCAGGGAATAATTGGAGAAGGCTGGGCCATACCTACTGGGAAAAATCATGACCTTTTTAATATATGGGTAGCAACAGAAAAGAGGAAAACTTGGGGATTCTTCCTTTCCTTGGATCTTACGGAAATTATTAGTAATCAGCAATTCTTTAGCTTCAGAACATTTCATTATGTCTCAACTCTCAGATCTTTAGATGTAGGAATCAAGTACCAATCAAGCATATATTAAGAAAGTCTGTCCACAGAAAACAAGCATAGCCAGGACGAGGTATTTTTTTCTGAAATGGATCACCAGATTTTGCTTCTTATTTTTCTGCTTCTACCCTGTCTAGGTCTTTATGGCCATTCCAACCAGAAGTATCGCTATGATAAACTAGCAATTATATCAAGAAAGGAAACAAACATATGACTAGTTGACAATACTTAACTTACCTGATAAGAAAACATCCTTGTATTCTTCTTCATTGTAGACAAATAGTGGAGGGTCCGGTGAACCAACTCCAACGATTGTGCTCCCACTACATCAGTCAAATTTGGACACCATAGGAAAATTAGTTCGTGTGAATAGAAGAGGATACATGATATCAGAACATGATCCTGGAATGATAAGAAGATCTGAAAACATTCAAAGCCAACTCTCCCGGGATGAACATTCCAATACAAGGACTCTCTTTCTAAACTAGAGTCCATAAACCGTCAACTACCAGAATTGTTTTGGCCAAAAAGAAAGAAGAATTACCAGATTTTGATGAAGATTATAGATGTTGGACAATCCTGAATGACAAAAGTCCAAATGGATGCCGCAAGTGTAATAATCCAGGCATCATTGTCTATTCTAAACTCCTAACCCATGTTTGAAACTTTACAGGAAGCTATATTTTCGGAGGCAAGCATCATAAAAACCATTGTCACTGTTTTATCAAAGATGAGACTATCTAGCCCTGGGACAGAAAGTGATGAAGGTATAAAGTCCAAAAGTTGAGGTTGCTAGCGAAAATAATGAAGCTGCAAGTAACTATCCTGTGTGGTCAGTGGTTCATTAAAAACAAATTAATTGGGATTATTGTATGAGGCTAAAGTCTGTGTCCTTAGCTTATAAGCTACTGAAGCGGTATGTTGGTATTATTTTGAAGTCAATTATGAAACTTCTCACACCAACACATATGCTAGTGTTTTTCATCCTTCCATGATAAAAGATCTCCTTCAAGGTTTTTTTAGTTTTTTTGGTCAATGGATGAGAAATATAAGAACATGATATACCTCACAACAATTGAGGATTAGGTTGACGCTTCGTTATGAACTCACTTTTGCAAAAATTGATGAACGCCTCCTATAGTATGAAAAATCTATAAAAGTCTCTCCTTCTCAATCCTAATAAAATTACTTTGTATACATTTAAGCCTCAAAAGACACATCAACATTAAATGCTTTCAGTTATTCAAGAAATATATTCCTCTGACAACTTTACTCTCTACACAGGATATTAGGACTTTAGACTGGTAAAGTTTTTTCTCTGTACCTTCCAGACATGAAAACAGCATCATACTGTCCACGGCCAGCAGCCATGATTCGCTGCTTTAACTTTTTAAGGGATGGTAGTACCTCAAACGCTGGAGCTTCTGCAAGGAAATATAAACATTTGAACAATGAAACTTTTGATTGCAACTAATTCTGTCTCTTATGATATACACTGGCAAATATAAAGAAGAGAATATTTGATCATGAGTTTATTTTTTCTTTTGGTCAAAATTAGTCTGGCATCACACACACATTGCAGTATGATAGGAATTCTCTGCAAATAAAACTGTATAAAAGAAAAGAGGTATTGATAATTGGTAGGTCAGAAAGTCACACAGAATAAGTTTCTCGAAGAGAAAGCAACAGAGGAAAGGGAAGATCGAGTGCTGTCATGTTCATTTACCCAAATCATTGATGCATACATCTTGAGATATTCCATCCTTTGACAGCTTTTCCAGCAAGGCCAAAGGATCAACATTGCTAGTCTTGTCCAACCGTAGACGCTGAGAATGGGAAAAAACATCTTCAGAAAAAATTGTCAACTCGTAGGGAGTAAGCTGACTAGAGTTTTCGTCAACTACTCACAACTCTATTACCTTGTAAACTTCAGCAGTCGAACATGCCTGTGGAGGTTTTATTAGAACCATTGGAATGTCCAAGGATATAGGTGGAGGGATATTTTCAACCACCTAGAAAAATAAGGGCTGTATAATGATTGGGTGGAACTTGGAATCATATTGACTTACCAAAAAAAGCATCAAGATATAGAAGAAGTACACAGAATAACCTGATTAATAAATTAGAAGATGATCAGAAATTCATCATCTTCCATGCAGATGCATAGCCCACGTCTATGAACACTCTAATCAACTAAGTGGCCACAAGGCCGAGAGAAGGAAATCAGAATCTTGTTAAAATCAAGTTTTATTTCTCTCCAAAGCATTATTGGAGAACTTAGGCACAGGGCACTACCATCATAGATTTCTTAAGTTCTTAGAGCAAATGAATGGAAACCATAGAAGTACATTCTGCTAGAAAGACGACACTGGAAAAGTAAGATTTGAACAAGGGACAAGAAAATGACTAACTACCAGCAAGTATTCCGCAAGTTCAGACATACCTCACCTCGACCAGTACAATATGCTGCTCCATGGGAGAAGAAAAAGGGAATATCTGAACCAATTTCACCAGACCATTCTTGAAGGTCCTTCTCAGTTGCAATACAATTATTGAATTGGTTTGCAGCCCAAAGTGCAGTTGCCGCATTACTACTTCCACCACCAAGTCCTGCTCCAGTTGGTACTTTTTTGTCAAGATGGATCTGCCATATGTCCAAATTTGAGTCTCTGGTCAGATCGGAAAACCGTGAGCAAGACATAAAAGAATGTGGGACTCTTGCAGATGTTCAGTTATTTACATTACACATAGGGATTCCAGCATAATTTACTCTAAAAATTGTGATTTACATTTTAGTTGGAACTCTTGTCCACATGAATCTAAGATAAGTTAGGCACACCGATTTTGTAATTCCCATTCACTTTGATATTTACTGTACATTCAAAGACATTTTTGCAGTTTAACATCGCCACAACTCTCTGTAGTTTGTAATACTTCAAGTTAATGAAAGCCCTGATGTAATTCACTGAAGCAAATGGAACATAAATCTAGAGACAACACTTCCTGCCACACCTGCCAGTTTTGAAGAATTATCAGAATCATATGTGAACAGACTCAAATACAAACAAAAGGGGCAGCTCCTCACCCAAAAGAATTTGTTGCTGCCTGTCTTTTTCCTGTAAAGATTCAGTGCTTTGATAATCTGCCAAACATCAAAGAAAATTACAATCAAATATTAGATCTAGTAATGATGCCAAGAACACGGTGACAGTGAAATGAACCAAATCTCTCAAGCATAAGAAATACCAAATTCCTGTCATCAAGAGGTACGCCAGACACATTCGTTGAAAGTCGATCCTTCGTTTGGGACGGTGACAAGGAGAACTTGATTATGTCCCCCAAACTTATTACCTGGAAGCACGAGCAGGTCATGCAAAGCACGAAAAAAAAGGGGGGGACAAGGAAGCAAAAAAGGATGATTAAGGTTCAAGAAACCTCACATGAAACAGAGACGCCAGATCATGGAACCCATCCTCTCTCTTCCTAGTGATTCTCAAAAAGACATTAACCTGCCCCATAGATTGTGCCAAATTCAATACAAAAAACCAGCAGAACACTTGCAGCAAAAAACCACAGAAATAAAGTTCAAGAAAGAGTGGATAAACCGATAAACAAGAGGAGAGAAGTACCTTACAAGGCGAGAACAGAGTGAGCCTAGAAAGAGGAGCTTCCCTGTCCACCTTATCAGCCAGCTGGTTTATCCTCTCATCAGGATCATACACTACCTACATCCATCCACAACCAAAACCACACCCAGCACTCAGCAAAACACGCACACAGCAGCAGCAGCAGCAGCAGCAAGCAACAGCAACAACAACAGCACAAAACAGAGGAGACTAGTTCCACCACGACCTCGAGCTGCTGCTGCTTCCCCGCTTTCGGCTCGGGAGCCACGGCCCTGACGGACGCCCTCCGCCGCAGGCAAGACGGAGACGAGCCGTACCGCGCGGGAGGCGGCCGAACCCCGCCGCTCCGGCAGGCACCGCGGGGCGGGAACACGACGCGACTGCATGGGAAGAAGGAAGAAGAAGAAGAAGAAGAAGAAGAAGAAGCCACGGCGGTCGCCGCCATCATCATCATCGTCCCTCGGTCGTCGAGCTCGGAAACGCGAACTCAATCAGTGCTCCAAATGCATCGACTCGAAGGAGGAGAAGAACCGCCGAGCTCGAGCAGGAGGAGGTCGAGAGGGAGAAGGGGGAGAGAGGGGGGGGAGTAGGTGAAATGAGGTTTTGGTTCGGACAGCTTTCGATTCGTCCGTTAATTTAATTAATCAATCAATCAGGGAGAAGGGAATCGAACGTGTTTCGGGTCTATCGAATTCCTTTCCTGTCTTTGATCGCCGCCGAAATCGCTTTCCGCTCCGACACCCAACGTGAACCGCGAGAGTTGATGTTAGGTACCATGCTAATCTCATGTCTACAGATTACTAATTCATTCACCGTGTGTCACGTGTCTCTCTCCTCAGGCACCTCTGTTTCTCTCCTTATTCTCTCTCTCTCTCTCTCTCTCTCTCTCTCTTTTTAAATTTCTTTCTTTCCCTTTGGCTTGTTGTCGGTGCTCGGCCATGATCGGCGACCGGCGACCAATGGCGGATGAGGGCTAGAGAGGGTGTCGCCGCCCTCGCTGGCCGTAGAAATATTACATGCGCAGCATTTCTCCTTTGTATTTTCTTATATGAAGTACGCTCTGGAAGATTATGTTGTAGTCTTGATGATATATGCTGTCAAAATGAAAGTGGAAAATAATCTTCTGCCGTATTAACGTTTTAGATATTCCAAAGGAAATATGCACAATGAGCGATTGATTATTTTAACCTGATATGGTTAATCTAAAGTAGTAACTTTCCTTTGAGTGACACCATTTGTGAGTAGTAGACCTAATATTCGAGCAGGCTTAGTTAAGTAGGAATAAAATGAAACTTCTTGATGATTTTTGATATATAAGACCCACTATTTGCCCCATATAAATTAGAAACAAGATTTGACATTTCACTAAAAGGTATTGGCGTACTTTATCTTATCTCTAAATTTATTGTATTATTTTGCAAGTTTTTTTTTTTCAAATCTAAGTATGTTTTTAAACTGTTTTGTTTGAATTCTATGACATAAAACTTGGAGGTATTCCCTCTCGAACAGGGAAGATAAAGATATACCTAGAAAACAAGGGGCCCTCTCTAATAGGGATGATAAATTCTATCATAATTTCTTTGAAGATTATTTAAGGAACTAATAGATCAATACAGTAGCTATTAGCGTTGGTGAAGATGGAAGAGAAAGGTGAAAGCCCTCTGACTAGGTTGATCTATGCTTAGTACAGTCTTTCGATTGACTTGTTGGCTTAATACCCTTGGTTAAAAGTCACCGTGCAAACTATTTATCTGGACGTTCGATCATAAACTATTTCATTTCGTAGCTAATTGCGATGACAAAGAAGTTCTGATACAAGTTATACAACGCATGTTGTTCCACATGGGGACGGAAAGTCTCATTTGGATTTTACAGGGAAAATTCTTGCATGGATTGGGTATGTATAAATGTGAACCCATCAATATTTACAGATTTTTTTAACTTTGTCATTCTACACACATTTTTAATCAATTTACTAAATATAACTATAGATTAAAAAAAAAATAATTCGTATAAAAACTCGTCCCATAAAACATAGATTAAAAAATAAATTTATAACCTATTTTGACACTTCTAACATTAAGTGGTTTGCTTCTATATATATGTATATAAGATCAGGAAATTTATTGATAAAATTGATGGTGTCTCTGTACGGGTGGATCATGAGTTCTGCTAATGACTTTCCCATCAAAATAAAATAAAATAAATAAAAATCTAATATTATTTTGTACTTTTGTACATTTGAGGCATTTAACATTAATTAAAATCAAATCTCAAAAGCTAAAAGTCATCCCAAACAGACCTCGAAAGAGCATGTCGAACGTATAAAAAGCAACTGAAGCAGACATAAAGCTGCATGAGAAATTGTAAGAAATCAAGCAAGATAAGGCCTTTTCCGCACCTCAGATTCGTAGACTAGATAAGCATTGCTTCACATATAAGCAAGCCAACAATAGCAGATTCATTTCAAGCAACAGCAGGTTTAAACAGGGATATGTTTTGAAGAACGGAACAGAGTTACATAAGATACAGAATCAGCCAAACTTCGCATCGGCAATGAAATCCCACACCTACCCATTTATACAAATGCAGTGGGAAGTATCTCTTTACTTCCAGTAGTGTTGTGGATGTGTTTATTTATCTATTGAAAGGCAACGCGCCATAATCAAACCCTCATTTCCAGATCACTCCCATCTATCTCATGATTCCTATGAACATAGTGACATCTTTGGGTTTGAAGAGCTAGAAATGCCACCGAGAAGATGGGTGACGACTCCTTCCATGGGTTCCATGGGTTTGCCGAGCATTCCCCATTCCATTATGACTACTACTGTCACTCCCCTGAGCAGGCATCTCAATGCGGCAAACCGGGCATGAATTGTGCCGTTCTAACCAGGTTACGATACAATCAGAGTGATAAATATGGTGGCAAGGCATCATCCTCACTTCTGAGCCCAACACGAATTCCTCTTTGCACACAGGGCAATCTGCATCAGCAAGTATATGTGTCTGGGTGACTTTGACGGTCGGCATTGCATTGATTGCAGAAGGAGGTGCAGGGGCTGGACCTCCGTGGTTATGCATAGATAGAAAGTTGATCAGCTCTTCCAGTCCTGGTGGACCCATGAAGTAAGTATCAAAGTCAGTGTCCCTTGGTCCATTCTCTCTACTGTGGTGCAAGAAGGCTGAATCAGGTGTCTGACCGTGAAATGACATGTAATGAGTGGAAGGAAGGAAGTCCCGTGTTTCTTCTGGAACTGAATTTAGATGCCTTCTACCAGCAAAGTTGGGATTTCGGCCAGCAATTGCCTCTCTCATCATGGAACCAGTAGGGTCTCTGAATCCCCTCCTCGAGCCGAAACCTCCTTGCCTCGTTAAAGCATGCACAATATCCAACATATAAGGCATTCTGGGAGGAATGTCCCCAGAGTTAGGCATGAAATATTCTGCAGTAGGTAAGTCATCAATTCCGGTCAGTTCCTCCACGAAACCTCCATTGCAAGAAGGGCAAATTACTTCTTGGCCATGGAGACCAAATCGCTGGCTGCACTGGTAGCACCAATGTGTCTCCTCTCCATCAGACATTATGCTTGTTACCTAAAACCGATTTAAAACAAGCAGAAAGTTTGATTTCCTTTCACAACCAACAATTAATAGCTTTACAGCAGTTGAAGATTAGCTCAGTCAAAAAAGAATTTACATATAGACCTGTCTCTCTTTTACCACAAAGAACAACTCTCTGTGACAGACAAAATTCATACGCGAGAAGCTCCTAAGCTTAACCCAACTAGAAGAGAAGCTCCTAAGCTTCCTAAAACTTGGAACTAAAACTATCAGATTGCATTTGCACAATTCAAGAAAGCACCGTTAATAACTCAATATACCTATGGTAAGAAGTTTTTGGCAAAACCACATACAGAGGTTTACCTATGTAAGGCAGGTTTAGATAAAATTGCATATCATCGTTTGTCGACATGAACCAAATGATTGCAGTACATGAACACCTAGAAAATCTTCCACGAAACAAAGCAAAAACAAAAACAAAAGAAAAACGCATGCTGATTCTTCAACTAAGCTGAGAACTCGTCTCTGCATCCAGCACGAATCCTTAAAGTTGTCCACAGGGGCTGAACAAGCATAACTGGCAACTCAACAAACATAAGCAATGATAAAACCATCCCATCCGCACAACCTTGTTATCTTGGAGAAGCTAAAGTTTGCGAATTGACAACAAGAGAACAGCAGGATCAATGGTCGAAACCAAAACAATAAATCACAAGGCACACGAGGGAAGCACTCCAATCATCGAATGTCACAAAAGACCAATTCGAGCATTGGGCAAAATTCAGTCGTATCCCAGAAAGGCAAATCAAACAATTACAAATAGAAAGTACCCAAATCGACCCATCCTCAGCTGAAAAAGGGAACAAAAACGAGCCCTGGTCAGCGAAGGACCACACCGCATGATCCAAAACCTACAAGAACTCGAGATTCATCCCAAGAAACACCGAGGAAATCGCAATTCGAGCGAATCCAGAGATACCCAGTGGACCGATCTTCCAAAAAACAGAACCAAAAAAAAAAAAAAAAAACCCACGAGCCGCACAAAGCTCCGCGTGCCGACGAACCCGGAAAAATCTCTCATCTTCCGATGCCGGAATTCGCAACAAGAACGGAAGGGAAAACAAAACACACCACGCAAGATGGGTAGAAATCGAGCGAGACGAGGAGGAAAGGAGGAGGAGCTGCTGGAGAAGCGTACCGGGCGCAGGCAGGACCGGAGCGGAGCGACGATCGGGACTCGAGCTTTTCTCGTGGAAGGAGAACGGGTTGGAGGAGAAGAACTCGGTGAGAACTGAGAAGAGAACTGAGCCTCACAGAGACCGAAGGTCAAGCCGCCTGGTACTGTTTCCTGAGTGCGGGAATCTTGTGGTATCTTGCTATTTATTCTGTTCTTTTATTTTATTTTATTTTTATTTTGGTTGTCAGTTTCTTGTGGCTTATCTCATTTCTTTATTTACTATATAGTTTCTAATTCATATTTTGTATTTAAATTTTTTTTGGACAGGACGTTATTGTGTATTTTTAAATAAACATTATCTTCCGGCATCGTGGATATTGTTTTTTCATGGGTCATCAAGGTTTCCACACAACCGAACAAATTGAGAGCGGTTGAATTTTGACTCGGCAGCATTACTTGCGCCAGAGTGGAAATGAGGGATAGAAAACTGAAATCGGCATGAGAGTAGTGGACACGGCAATTCACTATTCTTTTCCTTCTCTCTCTCTCTTTTTTCCCCTGTGGAAAAATTGGAGAGGAACTGTACATGACTATATAATATATATATATACGAAAAAATGACACAAATAATTTTTAAACTTTAATCAAATGTGTAGTATGATCTATAAATTTTTAATTTATTCAATAATCTTTGAATTTTTAATTTATTTAATAATATTGAATGTTTTAATATAATCTAAGGACTATATTGAATATATACCAAAAGTTCAAGGGTCACATCACACATTAAGATAAAGTTTAGGGATCATATTGAACAAATTAAAAATTCATGGATCATATGTGTAATTATCTCAATATATATTGTATGTAATTCGTTTTATTCAGCAAAATCTAGATATCTACTCAAATAATTGCAAAAAGGATTGTGTTAGGACACTCACTAAGTACACATAATTTGGAATTGTGTGATTTTCAGGGTAATAATGGATTGTGAATAATACGAGGATAATTAGTGCATTAAAAATTGGAAAATCTTTTTAATTGTTTGCTTGATAATTGTATTGATACACTAGTTAAATCCATTGTAAAATGCAAACTAGTGTCACAAAGAATTTTCGGCTTCTCAAGCACTTTGACTATTCTTAAATCCAAAACATTTAAAACTTTTGACATGTAAACTCACGTATGATTTTTTTTTTTCAAAAATACTTAAATAATATTGTAAATTTTGACGGAAAGGATATATATATCGTTCAATCCTAAACAAACAAGCCATTTTGCTGATCTAATGTGAGTGAAGTTGCCATAGTTTTACTTAGTCTTTTTGTATTTATTATAAAATGTAAATTAGGATGTGCAAAAAAATCGAGAACCACCCGAAATCGACTCGATCGGAACCAAAATTGGTAATTTCCAAGGGAATCGGTCCGATTCTCAATTAGTACGGTTTCCGTTTTAGGTGCTGAACCGCTCACCCGCTCACCTGGTCGGCTTTGATTGGTGATATATATATAATTTTTAAGAAAAATTCCTGATAAAAAAAAAGATTAAGAAAAATAAAACCCTAAAATTCCTAATTTGAAGTTCAACATCCATTAATCGAGTACTCGTATTTATCTCGTCTTACTCTCATCTTGTTTGAGTTATCTCTCTATCTTTTCATCATGACCTCAACTCTCAAGTTCAATATCCATCGACTCATGGCCTCAACTCTCGATTTTTAATACAAGTTCAATTTTTTATTGATTTTGCGATTAAGAATAGAGAATTTTTTTATATTTTGCTTTACTTTGGTTTGCTAGAAAATGTTGCATTGAGTGTGTGAAGTTTGGTGGGATTGATTCTAATTTTTCGAGATCGATTCTTAGTGGATGTTTCCCAATTCTAGGATGAGAACCGCCCAGTCAGACCATACTCACCCCAACGTAAATTATGACAACTGTAGCTCTCAAAAAGTACTATCAAGGCAAATGTTAAAAAGCCATACGATTATAACGGTACTAGGAACACAAAGGAAAAACATAGGTATGATATGTCTGCAAAACAAAAACATCAGCTTGATCGACCATGCACAACTACTGAGTTTCAGATTATTCAGTCTCTCTTCCGCCTTTCCTAGTGCTGGGCATCGACTCTTCCCATCATGACGACTTGACGACTTTCATCTTCTTCTTCTTCTGGCCAATCTCAGGTTGGCCAGGGATTCTCTTCATCAGAAATTCAAAGACCATTTGTCTATTCGCTCGACGTAGCTTCCGGCAACTCTCCACCATGTACAGTCCGTCGTATGTGAAGGTGTGATCCCTATCCTTACGGATCACTCTCACTGGCTTGTTTCTGTTCATGCTGTTCACTAGAGCTAAATTCCCACGAGTAAGCTTCTGGTCTTCCCTCTTCTTGTCATTAGCGGGCATTCCACCCTGGCCCACATAAACCAGCTCATCGGGTTTACTCAGATTGTCCGTATAATCCCAGGAAGCAACAACACTAGTGGCTAGGATGTCTGGGTGCGATCCCATGTAATCGATGCCACTTCGAGGAGGGCGATGGAGCCCGACAACAACAAGTTCCATCCTATAATAGAATGTATCTCCAACTTCTACTCCCGGGACATCCCCTACAAATTGCATTCCAGCGTGGACGTACCCAGTAATTTGCTTGAGCTCCATTGCAGCACGAACATCTATATTCCTAATGCGTGAGCTCTCTTTACCCGCTTTTGATTTTTCCTTAGAGAGCTCGCGACAAATATGTCTGTATAGTGTTAGAGCTTCGACAACATACTCTCTAGCCAAATCATGTCTGTTATTGCGCATAGCATTCGCATTTCTAACCTTAAAGAAGGAGGTGCTTGCTCTCCCAATGTCAGATCGTTGAACGAGGTGCAAACTTTTCGAGCTCTCTGGTGTGCTTTTC
This sequence comes from Eucalyptus grandis, assembly GCF_016545825.1. Lineage (NCBI taxonomy): Eukaryota > Viridiplantae > Streptophyta > Magnoliopsida > Myrtales > Myrtaceae > Eucalyptus > Eucalyptus grandis. The sequence continues at coordinate 6,382,149 of NC_052621.1, read as the reverse complement.
TCTGAACAGTTCCTGATGTCGCACCTGTCAAGAGACTTTCTCTTACAACTTTTGTCCTTCATACCTGGGGATGCACCAGAAGGACATTGAGCACTCTTCTTGGTCCCTTTGATTCCATCTCGGATGTCTCTATTCGATTGGTTGAAATGAAGAGGGGTGTGACTTCTGCATCCTGCAGGTAAACGTGACATACAACCTTTGTCCTTCATACTTGGGGATGCGCCAGAAAGACATTGAACACTCTTCTTGGTCTCTTTGATTATATCTCGGATGTCTCTCTTCGATTGGTTGAAATGAAGAGGGGTGTGACTTCTGCATCCTGCAGGTAAACGTGACATACAACCTTTGTCCTTCATACTTGGGGATGCGCCAGAAAGACATTGAACACTCTTCTTGGTCTCTTTGATTATATCTCGGATGTCTCTCTTCGATTCGTTGAAATGAAGAGGGGCGTGACTATTGCATCCTGCAGGTAAACATGACATACTCCTTTCTAGACTAGATTTTCTAATGCTCTGCATCACAGTATTGCTTCTCGGGTCAACGGAACCTGATTGAGACTGCAATATATGTGTGTAGCTTGCGGAAGATCTTGAAGCTGGAAAAACAGTTCTGACAGAAGAAGCATTCCTAGGCATGGCCTTCTTCGACAAATCCAGAGTCTTGGGAGTCATCTTCTCTTTATGTTCTCCCACAAACTTTAGCTGGTGAATACCACTAGAATGCTGTTGAAAGACATAACGAACAGATTAAGTCACCATAATAGCACCACTTGTTTGTGATTCTTAAAGGGTATCACCAATCTGTACTCAATGAATGTTTAAATGATGTCGAAAAAAATACCAATTAAGGTTTCAAACAATGTGTAGACTAATATTGAAGTTTAGCCATAATGACCACTGGGCCGTTATGCGGCTCAGAACAATAGCCTTTCTTCGGAAGTCTCGAAATTTATTCTGTTTCAACATTTCTAGGAGACATATAGGCCAAAATAACTCCTCATTTCAATAGCCAATGATTAGAAAAACCTTTCGCGTGCATGAAGTCCGCAAACAGGAGTTGAAAATGACAGAGAACAACTACTGTTTGACCATCGGACCATGCTCTGCACATTACCTGCATCATAACAATCTTCGCTGCTACCGTGCGATGTCTTGAGGAACGAGTGATTCCAAAGGCGAGGAATCTACAGTCAGTCAACCTATCGCTCGTTGGTTGCAAGGCTCGCTCAAAGTTCCGTCTCGCTCCTTTCAATAATTGAAGGGCGTGACTGCAAACGCTCGACCACCGGATTGCACAAAACACCCTACAATCCCATGTTAAGTTCAGACTTTTGACATTATGGCCTTGACTTGGGACAGTTTGCACGCGGTGTGGAGGTGCTTGATAGAAGCGACGTGGGATATTTCAACAAAGATTCATGAGAAACAACGCTCCATAACAAAGATTAGGCCAAGGCAGAGCACATGGATGACTTACCTCTATCGTGTCCAAAACTTCCTTGCGGTCGAAACGAGAAAACAAAAGCCAGGAGCCGAAGCAAGCCAAGCCTCAAAACCTGAAGGTGGGAGCAAAATGATCAAACCGTAATAGAAAAGTTCTTTTTAAATCATGAAAGGTGATGCCTAGAAACAGGACCGACCTGATTTAGTGCACAAAATCCGAATCAATCACTACATAAAACTATTTCCACAATCCTGATGAGAGATCCCGGGGATGTAAGTTTAGCCTCGGAGAAGTTCCTAGACGTTGGAAACAGAGCGAACGCTCCGAGCCGAGAAACAGGATGAAGCCTCAAGACCTGATAGACTCAAAAAAATACAATCACATCCTAAACAGCCACGGAAGCACAAGAAGAGCACGTCCCGTCGAGAAGAAATAAGCATATGCATGGACGGTGGCTATGTTTTGCCTCTTTTCGCTCTTACCGAGTCGGACGACGAGTCTCTGAGCGAGCCTGGTCACAAGTTTTGTGGAGCTGACGAGGCATGCCGAAGGAAACTGACGGCTATGGTTGAGAGCAGAGAAGCTTGCTTCAACCTCTGCAAAATCTCCCGCTGAAGTCTGGAATTGGCTCGAGCTCCTCTCCCTCTTATATACAGCATGCAGGGGTTGGTAGGACACGGATTTTCAGTGCATTTACATAGATAAATTGATTAATATATATAAATAAATTCATATTTACGTGCGAAAATTCGCATTTTAGCCCATCTCTTACTTGCAATGAGCACAAGATTTCCTTACCATCAAGTACAATAAAAAAGAAAGTACATCTAAGATCCTCTTCCATCCACGTTCGATCTTATCCCGTGCCTTATCTTTACCTTAAATGAGGCGGAGCACGATGTGCGTTCGATTTCCATGCCATTGAAATACAGTAAAGCATCGTGAATCCGACCCGTCCATTAAGGTTCCAAATTTTGATAAGAAAAATTTACCTTATGACCGCATCTTACCTAATGTGGTACGAGCTTACTATAATATCGATTGAACTTATCATATAACAAATTATAATTAATTTCGTATTTTGTTCGTCCGTTCACATTGCAATCAAGGATTTAATTACTTAATTAACGCGTTTCATGGGTGAGTAATTAATTTACTTCCTCGTATTGAGGGAAAAAAGAGAAAAAAAGTTCTCATAAAAAGAGAGATTCTTTTTTTTTTTGTCAGTCATATTCTATTCCTACTTTACACTCATCTCAGACTTTTACCCTGCCTCGTGCAGGGCGTGGGAGTCGAAACCCACTCTTGAAACTTACGCGTCCCCACATCCCCCTAAGAATGTGGGGATTTGAACCCCTCACCTCCCCCTTCTATGTTAGAAGAGTGACCACTAGAGCGAATCCTAGTAGTTATAAAAAGAGAGATTCAAGAAAAATGATTATTTGCGGAAAAAATTAAGAAGTGTACACAACTAATGGTGCGTTTGGTAATATTTTTATTTTAGGGAATGCCTTTTTTCAAAACTAATTTTTTATGTTTCTATTTCCTAAAACAATTTCTAAGTAAAAAAATATACTTGGTAATTATACAAAAATCTATTTTTGGAATAGAAAAATAATAGGAATATATCTAGTACGATATACAAAAATTGTGTGTCGGGAATTTTTTTAATTATATATATATATATTTTTCTTTTTCTCTTTTCTTTATTTTCTTTTCTTTCTCCTCCTTCGGTTGGCAACGGCGACTAGTGGCGGCGGGAGGCAGGTGGCGGGAGGCAAGTGGCGAGTCTCCATCGGCCGATTAGAAGAGGAAGAAAAAAAAAAAAAAAAAAAACTTAATTCTAGAAATTGTTCTCGAAAATAATAAACTATTTTTTCTACTTCTTATTTCCATTCAAAATTTATTCATTGGCTACTTTTTTATTCTGGAAAATAGAAAAATTAAGGGTGCGTTCGTAACGATTTTGCTCTCGGGATTCTAATAAAAAATGATTCGTATTCTTATTCCTAGGAACAATTTCTAAGCATTTTAAGTAATTTAGTAACTGTCTAAAATTTTTTATTCTGCAATAAAATTGAGTTTGATGCCGTGCTCTTAAATATATATCTATATATATATTTTTTACTTTTTCCTTTTTTTTTTTTTTTTTTTTTTTCTATTCTTCTTCTTTAAGTGATCGGTGACCTCACCAAAGCGTCATCGTCGTCAGCTTGGGAGGCTCGCCAAAAGCCCCGCCAAGGCTCGGCCTCGTCAAGAGACTGAGTGAGAGACGAGTCTGGCCATTGAAAGGGCTGCAAGGCCCACCTGGCCACTAGCAAGCAGCAGATGCTAGCGACCGGTGATAGCAGACGGCAATGGCGGATGGCAACAATGGAGAGGAGAGAATATATATGGGAGAGAACGTCTTTGAGCAGAGAAGAAGAGTTTCAATTTTTATTATTCTTTTTTTTTTGTTTCAAGAACAAGAGTCAAGTTGTTCTTTTTATTCTTAATTCTACTCCAAATTTTTTCTTGAGAATAAAAATTTTATCAAATGCAATTCTGTTCTTAAATTACTACCGAGAACAAAATATCAAAATTAAATATTTGTTAGATATTTGGATTATTACCAAATGTCACCAAATAAATTTCTATTCTCTTTCTATTTCGAAAAATGAAAGAATAAAAGAAAAATCGAAATATTATCATGCAATCACTAAACGGATGAAGAACTTGAGAGAATAGTTTGAAAATACTCCCCTCGCCCTTTGCTTTTCTACTTTTTTTCTTTTCTACTTTGATGACTTTAATTTTTCTACTTGCTTGAAGAGGAATGAATTGTTCTTTTTATTTTGCGGAAAACAATTAACTTAAAACAACTATTTTATATTTTTTGACGTAATTAATTAATGAAAAATATTTTCATTAGTAACAATAATTTATATCTAAGCAATTTTCGTAAATGCTTAAGTATTTTTCGTTTATAAACAATAGAAGTGATTATTTTAAAAAAATTCCAAGTTGTTTTATTTTCATTACTCGTCATTAAAACTAATAAAAGAAATATCAACACAATTCACAAATTAAAATGTTATCTATTTTTTGTCATAAAACAATTAGGTCTAGAATAGTGAAAAAAAAGTATGAATGTGTACAACTACTAGAATACAGTCAATACTCGCAAGTCTAATCATACTTTTTACATGGTTCTTTTACAATTTACTTATATTTCAGTCGGTAATTTTTGTTTTCTCTTCTTTTTTTTACCAATATAATTAATGACTTTAAAAAGTTTCACATGATTTAAAACAAAATTAAATATTTTGTTTTCTCGAATATGAACCTAAAGTTGAGCCATTTTCTTACACGGATTGATTAACTTATTCTCAATTAAGAACATAAGCTTTTAATTTTATTCACAGCCAGGGTACTTTTGACCAAGAACATTGTTGTTTATCTTTCACTTTTTATATCACCTTCCTTATCAACCCCTCCATCGCTCTTTGTGTCATCTCGTTGTATGACCAAAATTGGGTTTTCTTTAACATGAGCTATCTGCTTTTGCTAAGCCTCAACTTTTGTCCAATCCTAAGAAAACTCTTTTTATCAAAAAAAAATTTAAAACAAAAATTATATAATTATAACACATTCATTTTAAATTAATTTTTATCATAAAAAATCCAAATAATGACAAATAACCATGATAAGTTCTACAAATGAGAATAAATTTAACCACTATGTCCTTCAAATTCATATATTTAAAATATTTATGATAAATATACCCTATTAAATTGAACTAATACAAAAAAATCATAAATTGGGAGGGTTTGCTAATTAATATATTACTTTTACGTCTAATGAATATTATATTTCCAATTGCCAATTTTAGAAACTTACCAAAAATATAGCGATTCATCAAATGTATACATTTGTAACATTTCATTATGTAAATATTTTAATAAAATTGTTATATATTTCATTATATAAATATTTTAATAAAATTGTTCACCCCCTCACCTTTTCTTTTGTTTCCTTTCTACTCCACCCCAATGCGACTGTTTTCTTCAGGCGTGATCCTTGCCGAAGACCATTCCTAAACGACGAACTCAGCCGGAACGCCCTTCGCCGCGGTCGCTTGAAAGCACGCTTTGACAGGACCTTCGAGGGCCGCCGGACCGACGTCACCAGCAGTATGGCCGGCGCCGCCACCCTCCATCATCACCGGCCAGGAATCGGTCACTCGAGAAGCACGACACGCTCAGGGAAACGTTGTAACAAGATCATACGAAGCTAAGTGATAACGGCGAGGATCGATCGAATCTCACTTACCAAGCAATGACGGCGAAAAACTAAGAGCAGCCGCACGAGTCTCACTCGAGCATTTCATCGAACATGTCTGGTGCATTGGGGGTTAGGAACGAGAGCAACGAGCTCAAAGTCAAGAAGGGATTCAAAGCTACCAACACGCTAGACTCCAAACGCAGCACACATACAAATGAGGCGGGAACTCGCTGGAACCAAACAAACCAGCCCGGTCCGGCGAGTCCCAAACAGGGGACCAAGAGGAGCAAAACCGGGGCGGTCGGCAATGCTACCAACCAGGCTTGCTCGCGTCGTAAGGCGGACGAGCTCAATAGATCGGGCCACGTCCGCTCGCCTAGCGTATTCCCGAGCCGGGATCCTTGGGAAACCGACCCCCAAGTCCGACAAATCGAAAACCGGCGCTAACTCGGAACCGGAACCTACCGAGGCTTGGCACGGGGGCAGGGGGAACGTCCGTGGTTTATCAACTACGGCAAAGGCACGCCGGTCGCCAGAGGGTTCAGTCGCTCGTCGCTCTCTTTCCCTCACGATATCTCTCTCTCTCTCCCGTATCTCTCTCAGATCTCGCTCACTCTCTCGATGTCTGGCTCTGGATAACTCTCTCCATTTCTCTCTCCTTCCCCGCCTACTTCATCGTTCTCCAGAAGGTTCTATTTATAGGCTGGAGGGTCCGGTCGACGGGGGCATTTCGGCCGCCGGTCCTTGGCGCGCCGACCGGCATTCCTCTTGGCCGAACCGGCGTCCCATCCCGTCTTCTGCGCGGAGGCCTGCTCGGGCATTGAAGGCGCCCGCCCTGACGTCCCCTCCGTCCGGGTTCTTCGCCGGATGTCGCGCTGCTTCGTTCGGCGGCATTGATGGCGCCTGCGGAGACGTCCCGTCCGTCGCCAGCTACTCTGCTCCGCTTCGGTAGGGCGTCCTTCGCGCGCGCGAGCTGCAGGGGGTAAGGAGGAGGAAAAAGAAAGGGGAGGAGGTTGGGCCAAATGGTTTGGGCCTTGGGTCCGCTTGGGGAAGAAAGGAGAAGAGAAGGGGGCTAGGGCGAAGGCCCAGCCCCCGTGGGCCTTCTTTTTTTAATAACAATTTTTTTGATACGTATATTTTATTTATCCGAAATAAGGTAAAATAATGGAATATAAAATAAAAATAAAAATTAGTAGATACAAATAATATTAATGCCTGTGTGATGCAAAAATCTTTTTTATTAGGGTCAAATTGATCCTTAATTTTCTATGCAATTTTTATCCTAACTATTTAATAAAAAATTAGGTGTTGACATAAACTTGTATATGAGGAGTTTCATTTGGTCATAAAAAAAGGAAAATGTTGCCTTAAATAAAAAGGAATAAGTTATAAAGTTACTCTGAAAAATTGGTTTGGGGCTGATTTTGTCTTCAGTAATTTGAAAAATAGCTACTTTTATCTATAAAAACAAGAAAGTTTTACTTTCACAATGATATAATGATTTAGTTTTGATTTTGATAAAAGTAACCAGAAAGAACATAATTTCAGGATAAACAGTTCCATATTTGTAAGAATTAGTACAATGCGTTCAATTTTCGGTTTCCGAGTGGTAAGTAAACCAGGAATCAGACAACTCGACCAAGATCCTGTGTTTAATCAATGCCTATAACTCTGGATTTTTTTCTCTCTCGCATGTACAGCATTAAAAGAGTTTTCACTTCTTCTTTTTCCCTTTAAAGAGTTTTCACTTTAGATGGCTTTCTTTTTTATAATAAAAGAACATTATCTTGCCAAATTATTTGACCCCAGCTCGCCGATTGTTGCTGCTCAGAATGATAAATTTGACGGTAAGATGTTTCTCAGTTTGTTGTTTCAACTTCTCCACCAAACTTCTCCACCAAACTGATTGACTTATTATGCGATTAACACGATAAGATTGTAATAATGCATAAATTAACTTGTCCCGTTGGTTATTTTTTAACTGCACCTCCATTGCATCCCTCATGTTTACTCCAGAAATGGAAGTTAACCATTTGAAAGAAGAAGTTACCCATCATTAGGAGCCTGTCAGATTCATGAAACTGCTCACCACATGTTTGACGAAATGCACAAACCAAGTCTGTATGGAGTTCAGTGGTCTTGGAATCCTGCTCACTTAGGGCCCGTTTGGTTGTGTTTCTGTTTAAAAATTGTTTCAGGGAACAGAAATAGAAAAAAGTGTTTCTGTTCCGGGGAACAATTTTTGAACAAAAATACACGTTTGGTAAACTTGTTCCGGGAATAAAAATAAACAGAAACATGTTTGGTAAATTTGGATAATTTTTTTATTTCTTTTATTTTTTCTATTTTTTTCTTATTTTTCCTTTTTTTTTTTTTTCTTTTTCATTTTTTTTTCTTCTTTTGGCCGGTCGCCGGCCGGCGAGGGCCGAGCTCGCCCGGCGGGCGAGGGGCGGAGGCGAGATCGAGCTCGCCCGCCGGCGCGAGCTCGGCCTCGCCATGGCCGGGCGAGCTCGCCCGGCCATGGCGAGGCCGACCCTCGCCCGGCTACGGCGAGCCTCGGCCTCGCCGGGGACGGCGAGCGTCGGCCTCGCCGGGGGGCCGGCGAGCCTCGCCGTGGCCGGGCGAGGCCGCCGGCCCTCGTCGGCCGGTCGCCGGCCATGGCCGAGGCCGGCGACCGGCCAAAAGAAAGAAGAACAAAAAATAAGAGAAAAAAGAAAAAAAAAAGTGTTTCTGATTTGTGTTCCAGAAACGAGAAACACAAAATTTGTGTTTCTCGTTTCTGTTTCTTTTTTGTTCCTGGGAACAAAAGAACAAAAGAAAAGAAACGCACACAAACGCGTTTGTTCCTTTTGTTCCTGGAACAAAAAACAGAAATTTATGTTCTGGGAACAGAAACGAGTGCAACCATGCAGGCCCTTAGTCTCTCAACATCACTTGCTTGTTGCTACGTTCACCCCCTCCATTATCTCTCTCACGTTGGTCCTCGATGGTTGGCATGGATGCCAATCAGTAGTTCTGGTCATTTATTTGCCAATCTTTAGTCTGTGACATTAGTAAGTATTTTAGGAGGTAGAGAAAATTGCAAAGAAAATGATTTTCCATATAGTTATCTGGAAGAATAGATGTGAGGTGAAGCAAATCTGGAGAAATAGACTTCTTTATGTTGTGGATGAAAAGTAAGATGAAAGAGGAGTTTGTATGAAAAGTGACGTTTTACCCTTTCCTGTGAGTTGTGAGTATGAGCGAGCATGATCATAAAATACTACTTAATACAAGAATTGTGGAAATTATCGTGTTGGTTGCATGCTATCAAGACTTTGATCCTATATCAATTCGAACATAGTGGATTAGCAGAGCAAATATAACCTAACTATTTTGAAGGAGAAAGATAGGTAATTTTTATGACTGAATTAGCAAAAGTATAATAGATTTAGGACTTTTTAGACAATTTTCTCTCACAGGCTCTTTTCACTTTTATCTTTTGCTGAATACTTAACAAACAAGTGAATTTGCTGATTTGGTGTCCAGTAACGAGCGAAATTGCCATCCTTTACTCGTCCCTTGGTATTATCTAACTTAAACTGCACTATAGTAGTAGCTCCCAAAAAGTACCATAAAAGCAACTGTTAACAGAAGATACGCTTATCACAATCCTAGGAACACAAGGAAAAGGATTAGAGCTACTCCATGTCTGCAAAACAAAACATCACCTTGATCTACTACACACAACTATTAGCTATTAGAAGTTTCAGATTGTTCCATCCCTTTTCTCACTTCCGAATGCTGGGTATTGACACTCTCATCTTCTTCTTCTGGAGAATCTCAGGTTGGCCTGGCAGTCTCTTCATCAGAAATTCGAAGACCATTTGTCTATTCGCTCTACGTATCTTACTGCACTTGTCTACCACATACAGTCCGTCGTATGTGAGGGTGTCATCCTTATCCTTACGGATCACTCTCACTGGCTTGTTCCTCTTCATGCTATTCATTAGAGCTAAATTCCCTCGAGTAAGCTTCTGATCTTCAGCCTTCTTGTCATGAGCGGGCATTCCACCCTGGCCCAAATAAACCAGCTCTTCAGGATGTGTCAGATCATCTGCATAATCCCAGGAAGCGACAACACTTGTGGCTAGGATGTCTGGGTGAGGTCCTATGTAATCGATGCCATTCTGAGGAGGGCGATGGAGGCCGACAACAGCGAGTTCCATCCTATAATGGAATTTGTCTCCCACTTCCACTCCTGGAACATCTCCGATAAATTGCATGGCGCCGTGGACATATCCTACTCTTTTCTTGATCTCTTTCGCAGCATGAAAATCTATCCTTTTTATGCACATGCTCTTTTTACCTGCTTTTGATTTATCCCAGGAGAGCTTGCGACAAATATCTCTGTAGAGCCTTAGAGTTGCGATCACTCTCTTCCTGGCTGAATCATGTCTGTCATTGCGAGTGACATTTGCATTTCTGAGCTCAGAACAGGGAGGCCTTGCTATCCCACTATCTGATTTTGGAACAGCGTGCAAACTTTCCGGACCATCTGGTGTGCTTTCCTCTAAGTAGTTCCCAATGTAGCACCTGTCAAGAGACTTCCTCTTAGAACCTTTGTTCTTCAAAACAGGGGATGCACCAGGAGAGCATTGAACAATTTTCTTGGCCTCTTTGATTGTTATTTGCGTGTCTCTATTTGATCCGTTGACGTCGTTGCAATGATCGTAAAGGGAGTTCTCTTTTCTAAGGTGTTCCTTATTAATCGTCCTCATGGAAGATGTTTGAACTTTTACTTGTGATTGTGACCCTGCTTCCTTAGTACCAACACCTGGACTATCAGCATGATCTTTGTTCCTGCGCCATTTGAAGACATGTGCAGTTGCCACGCTCTTGATTGAAGAATCACAAGATTTGTCAGGAATGAATTCTTCTATGCGGTCTTTTACCCGGGCACGACTGCCGCATCCTGGAGGGAAATCTCTACAAGTCAACGAGCACTTCTCAGGGCGAGGATCTCTAGTCATATTCTTCATCAAAATACTGCTTTTAGAGCCATCAAAAGGTGATTGCCCCTGCAAAGCACAGTTTTTCTCATTTCCATGCCGCATGATATCGCGTGCATTCATAGATCTCTTGACTGAAACACCTGGAGATTTATCAGGGATAAATTTCCCTTCTTCTATGCTCTCTGTCCCGTTTCTGTCCTCCACATTCTCCATCATACCAGAATGGTCTTGCTTCAAATTGGCTGTCTTGGAAAGAAATAGTGGCTGTTGATGCTGTGCAAGGCTAGGAAGAGGGGTGTGACTTCTGCATCCTGCGGGTAAACATGACATGCTCTTTTCCAGAGTAGATTGTCTGATGCTTTTCATCACAGTATTGCTTCTGCAGTCAACAGAACCTGATTGAGACTGCAAAATATATGTGTAACCGGAAGAAGATCCTAAAGCTGGAAAAACAGTTCTGACAGAAGAAACATCCGCAGGCATGGCCTTCTTTGACATCTCCAGATTCTCGTGATTCATCTTCTTCTCTTTATGTTCTCCCATGAGAATACCAATAAAATGCTGTTACAAAAAATATATATATATAAATAAAATAAAATAAAATTGAACAGAATAAGTCACCATAATAGCACCACTTTTTTGTAATTTTTAATGTTATAACTAAAATTGTGTATCTCTTTTCAGTGTAATTTCTGGATTTTGTTGTCAAATTAGCCATTATTCGAACCTTGTAAGAAATGAAATTATAGATGGTATCTCGGATAGATCATAACTTGGCAAAAGAAATTACATATGCTTGTTGACGAAAAAAGTAGCTGCAACAAACTTGAGCATGCATCTGTATTCCATAGTTGTTTAAATGATATTGGAAAACATACCAGCTAAGTAGTTAAAAAATGAGTAGACTGATATTGAATTTAACTATAATAACCACTTGGCATTAGGGATGAGCATGGTTCTATGGTAGCACTGGAATCGAAGATCTAGACTGATGGAAACCTCTATGATTCCAAGTTCTTAAGTATGTAGGGTAGAGTTCGGGTTCAAAAAATTGGAGAACTTGCTTCGACAAGTAGATTTCGGGTTCTAGGTACGTGTAGAACCTGGAACCCAGAACTTAAGTCAAATTTTTGTGTTTTTCTTGATCTATATCTTTGCGCGATCCTACGGTATTTTATAGCATCCAATGATAAGTGTATAACCTGAAACAAGTATTCTAAGCTTTAATTTTATGACCGAGACTTTTACTTTACTAATATTTCGTATTCTTCGTGTGTCTAAATATAAATTATGTTCAGTGAATTAGAGCAATAAGTAACCATTGGGATTCGCCCCACAGTGGTCAGTCTTCCAACATGGAAGGGAGAAGTGAAGGATTCAAATTTCCACATACTCAGGGAGATGGGATGGGAACAAGTAAGTTTTAGGAGTGGGTTTCGACTCCCATGCCCCACAAGAGGCAGGGCAAAAGTCTGAGAGTGAGTATAATATAGGAATAGAGTAGGACTGACAAAAAAAAAAAATTAGAGCAATAAGTGACGATCATTAAATGTGGTGATTCACTGTAATCGTTCAATTACTAATATAGGTGGAACCTATGTAGATCTTAGAACCGATCTTGAAACTTGTGATAGGATAGATTTCAGATTCCAAGATATGCGAGGGAAGTTCCAGATTCCAAAAAATGAAGAACCCAATTTAATGAATAGTGTAGGTTCCAAGTGGAACCTTGTGCGAAACCTAAAACCACCTACTCCTATTCGACGTTGAAGCTGTTGAAGCTGGTAAGAACAATAGCTTTTCTCTGAAAGTCTCGAAATTTATTCTACTTCTGGAAATGACATGGGCCAAAACTTCTCATTTCAATAGCTAATTAATAGAATATCCTTTCACATGCTTGAAGTCCCACATTCAGGAGATGAGTTAAAAATGACGAGAGCAATATTGTTTGACGATCAAACTAGGCTTTGCAAATTACCTGCCTGAAAGCCGTTACTGTTGCCGAGCAAAGTTTGGACGAACACGAGAATTCAAGTGCGAGAAACCTTCAATCAATCAACCCGTCGATCGTTACTTGCAAAGGTTCACTCAAAGAGCGCTTGTACCGGGGCTCGAATACTAGATTGCATGAAATATCCTACAAGTCTCACAAATCGGTTAAGTTCAAACTTTTGACAAGAGAACAATGCGAGATGTTTTCCAGCACTATCCACGAAACACGGCACTCCAAAACAAGATTAGGTCAAAAGCAGAGCACATGCATGACTCACCCATATCTTGTCCAAAACATCATCGGAGTCGAATCGAGAAACGCACGCCACGAGCCAAAGCAAGCCGAGCCTCAAAACCTGAAGGTGGGAGGAAAACGATCAAACCCTCTTACGGAAAAGTTCCCTTCAGTCTAAAACGAGCGATGCTGTCCGCCAACAGGGCTAAGAAGTAAGATGCAGCGTCCGGACCTGAACCTCGGACAAGACTATCAAACCCTAGACAACATGGAAGAACAAGAAGAGAGGTTCCCGTCGAGAAGAAACGAGCATGCATTTGCGTTTCGCCTCTCTTTTTGCTCTTACCGAGTCGGACGACGAGTCGCCGAGTGAGCTGCGGATCACGAGTTTCGCGGAGCTGACGAGGCGGCATGCCAAAGGAAAACGACGGCCATGGTTGGGAGCGAAGAAAGCTTTCCTCAACCTCTGCAAAATCTCCGCTGAAATCTGGAAATGGGAAGTGGCATGAGCTTTCTCTCACTCTCACATACCGTCATGCGGAGATTGGGACAGGTGTAAGATCGCGCAATATGTGTTCTGTTCGTACGACTCCGACAATCGGTGCAATTACATAAATAAATAAATTAATATATATAAAAATAATATTGCGTCCGGCGATTCGCAAACTAGCCTGCCTCTTACTTGACATGATTATGAGGTTCGCCCGTCTGTATTTAGATTTTCCTAACCATTGTGTCCGGTAAACAAAAAGTACATCTCACCTTCCCCTTCATTCACCTACGAATCTCATCAATGCCTTATCTTATATTAAATTATACGGAACACGAAACGCGTTCGATTTCCTGTACCATCTAAATACAGTAAAGCATCTCAAATCTGCTTCATCCAATCGGATTCCGAGTTTGGATAAAGAAAAGTTTTCTTTATGACCGTGTCTCATCTAATGTGGTATGAGATGTTATTATATGCATTAACAAGTTATAATTAATCTCGTATTTTGTTTGTCCATTCACATTTCAATCTGGAATTTAATGACCTAATAGCGCGTTTTGTGGGTGATAAATTTAGTTACTTCCTTCTATGGAGGAGAAAGAGAACAAAAAGAGAGAAATTCAGGGAAAAATAGTTAGTTTCGGAAAAATTTGAAAAGCGTAAGCAACCAAACGAATCGAGGAAATGGGGAGAGCAGCCTGGAAAATGTTACCGCGTGGCCCCGACCTTTAATTTTCTGCTTCTTGTTGACGTCAATTTTATGCTTCAAAAGGAAACTGCATTGGAATCAGAGTGGGCTCTACTTTTTCCATTTTCGGTACTCAGTCATCAAAGCTAATGAGAACACGGGACAACACAATTTACAAATTTAAAAGAAAAAAATCAACTTTTTTCGGGAAGTGAGAAATTTCCAAGATGGGAATGTCCAAACTTTCAGCATACAATATAATGCACTCAAGTCTAATTCAAGACAATTTGACTAATGATCTGATTAGATACTTTATGCCATTCTTCACGTGATTCTTTTTACTTAATTTGGATTTCACGAAAGCGACATTTGAGCTTTTTCTTAATCTGTAACAAACTCTACAATGTATAACTTTTGACATGTAGTTTCACATGTAATCCTTTCATGACCTTTTAAAATTAGAGTAATATCTCAAATTATGACAGAAAAATAATTGTTTTTCACTTTATCAAATGTATGTTTATTTTCAAAATATAAGTTTTGAAATTACCAAGCACGTTTTTATGTTTAGAAATTATTTTTGATAACAAAAATAAAAAAAATTATTTTTATTTAAAAATTACTTTTCGATATAAAAACGTTATCAAACCCGTCATAAGTCAAGGTCACACGTGAATTCTTTAGGAGGGTTGGAAAAAGGGATTGGCTCGACGAGGACATTGATGGAGGCAAGCGACTTCATAGCTCCTATGCTGCTATTTAAAGGCCTCTTGGCACATGCGTCCATCACCTACTATAACCCTTAGAGATAAGTCTGACAAGGGAGATCGTACGGGTGATCTTTAGGTGCCTAATTTTAGCCTCAGAGATAAGTCTGATAAGTTCCACTTACGGGTGGAACGCTTTGAAGCAAGGAGAGGTAAAGCTGCAAATTGAAGTTATATGGTAATGAATGCAAAGAAATGAGAGATTGCAAGTTGTCTCGTGACGCCGTTGGGGTGTCGAGGAGTGGATTTAGAGGTAATGTCATGGCTGGACTAGCAGTCCCAAATGGCTCGAGTTCTCTCAAACCTTTACTTCTAACGACTTTGGGATTTTCATAAAATTTTTGTATGATTTAACACCTGAGAAGAACTTGACACTAGCTTATTAGGGTCACAACTATAAGCCATGTGAGATGTGAGAGAATATCTCACTTCTTGATTAATTAAAGATTATATCAGATACTTAATTTTTTTGTAATTTAAATGATTAAGGCAGTCTTTAAACATTTTATTATCTTCTTAAATAATCCCATGCATGACGACTACCCAACAGCCATGCCCAATGTGATATAAAGTAATAAATTTAAGGAAGTGTCAAGTAAAGAATATATATGGCCTCGTTATTAAACCCCAGAACAGCAACCCCATGAATTAAGTTTAAATTGATTTCAATTTCTTACCGAAGATATCTAAACTATAATAAAGGGTGTTCACTAAAACCCTCAACTAAATTTATGCTAATTAAATAAAACTAAGCCACATCTAGCACTAAACTTAACAGCTTATTCCAGACCTGCCTTCAAGCTATTTTCTGATTATCTAATTCTATTATTTTACGAATTTTTAAAAATTTTTAATTAGTCAATTATCTTTTTTTGTATTTCGAAAATGGGCTGGCCAGGCACTGGGTCCTGTCCGAATATGGGACTAGGCTCGGTCCTCACAATTCCAGCCACATGGTCAGGCTTTTACACTAAGCCCGTCTTCGAAGCAAGTCGGCCCAATATAACAATTGCCATACGAGGCCCAACCTATCCATAATCAAGTGCCTCTCTAACTAAACAAACTAGGCCCAAAATCCATTAAACCTGACTAAGCCCATTATTATTATAATAACAACAATCTCACCTTAAGCCCAACTAAACCCATTTCCCACCAAAACTACTCTAAGCCCATCACCTTCTTCTTCCCGTATATTGAGAACTCCATTTTAAACCGAGCTTAGACTGAACATCACCGTCATCCATCTCCAGTCACAGGACCGCCGCCGCCCTCCGGCGGCCGCACACTCACAAAACGAGACCGTCCCCCTGGGGCGACCAGTTTCGAAGGCCGCCGTCGTTCGCGCACACAACATAATTTCGAAGCGAACATTTACGATGCAGAGCGTTTCTTGATGACGTGTTCAGTGGACGTTCGATGCTACTCGTTCGCGAGAGAAAGTCGTTCAGTAATCATTGCATCATAACACGAACAAGGAACTAACAGATCGACTCGTATACAGAGGGCATGGCAGGTTTAGTTGACAGACAAATGGACATGAGAATCAATGGGACTCCACTCGAATTTGGCAAACTTATTACATCAATGGTTCAGTTTCAAACACGTAACGATTACGTTCAACAGTCAACGGAGCTAAACACACCCCCCAATAATGAATTAGACGATTCTGGGATTAAATTTAACGTTTCGATTCAACAGTATGGCATCAGCAAAGATTTAGACCAAATCGTCAACAACAGCCCTGATACTAGTCGGTTTTCGCATAACGTTTCATTAACCTCTGTTCTTGATCATGGCGGTACCGAGACAGAAGGTTTTGGACCTTGCCTTGCCGAGGAGAAATCCCAATGGCGGTTAATGGTTGAAACCCCCACGAGGAGGTTCTGGATGGCGTCTCCGATGGATATGAGCACCGGTTACGGAGCTTCTAGCGGGATTGGCCACTTCCAGTCTCCTCCAGCCAGAAACAGAGATGAACAGGGGAGGGAAGGTGCGGCTCGGAAAAGGAAAGAAACAGAGAACGGCGGCGATAAGGTCTCCTCAAGAGGTTGTAGATTTGGCGGTGAGGACTTCGAGAAACTGCAGGGCTTCTAGTGGGCGCCGGGATACCTGCAAAGGACCAGCAGGTTTCGCCGGAAATGCTGGTGGGGCGATCGGGTACTGCTGCTTGGCGACTGAACCGGGTGTACAAGAACTGTGGGCGTGTCAGATTGGGTACTTACAGTGCGTGAGGGATCGCGAGGCGTGGGCGTGGTCCTGGTGATCGATGGAGGTGACTTGAGACTCATTACGATTTTATTAATCCAGATGACTTGTGTACTTCCATCTTCTTCTTCTGGTGAATTTCCGGTTGGCCTGGCAATCGCTTCATTCTAAATTCGAACACCATCTTTCCTTTAACTCTGCTTGTCTTCTGGAACCGGTCAACGACATACAGTCCATCGTATATGAAGCTGCCATCGCAGTCCTTACGGATCACTCTCACTGGCTTGTTCCTCTTCATGCTGTTCGCTAGTGCCAAATTCCCTTGAGTAAGCGTCTGATCTTCAGCCTCCTTGTCACGACCGGGCATTCTGCCGCCCTGGCCCAAATAAATCAGCTCATCGGGATTTGTCAGATCGTCTTCATAATCCCAGGAAGCAACGACGCTTGTGGCTAGCATGTCTGGTCGGGTTCCCATGCAATCAATGCCGCCCTGAAGAGGACGATGGAGCCCGACAATGGCAAGCTCCATCCTGTAACGGAATTTATCTCCTACCTCCACTCCTGGAACGTCTCCAATGAATTGCCTGCCGCCGTGCACGTACCCGGCTCTTCTCTTAACCTCTTTAGCAGCCAAAAAATCAATCCTTTTAACGTACCTGCCCTCTTTGCGTGCTCTCGGTTTTTCCCGTTCGAGCTGGCGACAAATTTCTCTGTAGAGCCTTATAGTCGAGATCACCTTCTCTCGGGCTGAATCACGACTGCCACTGCTCGTGACATTCTCCGCCTCTTTCACTGTTGTTTGGCCAGAACCTCTGGCCATATTCTCCAGCAAATTACTGCTCTTGGACCAATCAAAAGGCGATTGCCCATGCCATATGACGTCGTGTGCATTCATGGAGCTCTCGACCGAAGCGCCGGGAGATCTATGAGGGATGAATTCCCCTTCTTCTATTATCTCTATCACGTGTTTGCCCTTCACACTCTTCATCACACCCGAAACTGAAAAAGACGAAGTTCAGATCTTGAACAACCACGGAAGCACAAGAACAAGGACGAAAAGTAACTCTCTGTTTTGCCCTTTTTGCTCTTAACGAGTCGGACGAGGAGTCAGTCGAATGAGAGCGTTAGGCATGCGGAACCAACATCGACAGCCATGGTTGAGAACGAAAAGGAGCTTCATTTTCTCCTACAATCATGCAGAAATTTCCACTGTCGTCTAGAAATGGCGCGAGCTCCTCTTCACACGCTGTCGTGCTGAGACTTCTTACAACCAACGACTGCGCAAGAGCACTGGGGAACCGTACGAATCCCACTTTCCGTGGATCTAAAAAAAGGGCCGCGCTATTTCCACCACAGCTTGGTTCTCTTTGGTTCCGACATTCTTCTCTTTGTTCTCTCTCCTTTTGGCAGAATCTGCATATGCCAGCCTCACAATGTTATATATTTTCAGAGGCATGCAATTTTCTCGCTGAAGAAACTAGAATTAGTAAAAAGTTCGTGGAGGTGAAGTAGACCGATTTTTCAACCCAAAACCAACAGAGCAATACTATGTTGATGCGGCATCCGACTCGTTGTTGATTCGTAATTTTTTGGTAATTTAGTGTTTGTCCGGACATTTAACTCAAAAGTTGTGCGAAATTCAAAAGTGTCAGTCGGAAAAAGATTCAAGTATTCACACCTTGCCAAAAGTCCAGGAAAAGTTTGTGACTCCGTTATTCATTTGAAGTTCAGATCTCCATACTGGAATTTTCTCGCTGAACTCAACTAAGAAAGATCGGCATGAATATTGGGGTGCTCGCGCATCCTTCCATACTGGAATCATCAGAATGAAATTAGACCAAATGGACGTAAGGGGGAAGCATAACTCATTTAACCATCGTCAGCGTTGGGCAAACATATATAAGAGAGAGTGAAAACAAGAAGGCTATGCAGAACATTCAGGACGTGTTTTTGCGTCAGCACGTCACTCGCCCACTTATCTACATTGCTTGCGCCACACAAATCCTAACCCATGAACCGACCCGACCTCAGCACCGACGCTTCCTCACCGACTTGACGAGCCAATCCACAGTCACCTATTCTTTAGATGGAACAATTTAAGAGAAAAGTAACTAAAAGATCAGAGCTCGGTTGGGTCCACTAGGCCGAGTCCGGAACGGATATGGCCGACTATCTGAGTAAAAGCTCAGATTGATCGTCCAAATCCAAGAACAAGTCAATCTAAAGCCACAGTATAAGCTCTCCCTCAAAGAAATCGATTAGGTGGGAATACTTGAGATTATACCACGACAACACGTCCACCAAACAAGACTACCTGAGTCAACACACAAGTGTAGAACATCCAATTCAAGAGCAGGCGTATCATCTTTCACCTTGCTGAAGGTAGATGTCCAGAAGAAAGCTTAAAGAACAGCAATGGAATGCTAGTAAGTAAAACTACATTATCATGACAAAAAGGCCATTCCACCATAGCACTTTAGAAGCACTGTTCTTAGATTTTGTTGAAGGCGACGATGTCACAACTCTGAACGTATTCATTGATAGGCTCAGCTTGAAGACACTCCTCGACAAGGGTGTCCACTGAGACAAGGTCATCCACAATGGTCATCATGATCTGCAACTTCTTAATTCCGTAACCCACTGGAACCAGTTTCGCTGTAAGAAGGAAAGCAAAAGAAATCCTCATAAGGGGATAAACATGACATTCAGTGACAAAGCATTATGGTCATACTAGCGAAATAATGAGACAGTCAAAACTTACAAGCTCCCCAGAAGAGCCCAGGCATCTCCACACTCCTAACAGCCTCTTCCAGCTTCTTCATGTCTGTCTCATCGTCCCAAGGTTTCACATCCAAGAGGACAGATGACTTTCCACCTATAACAGAAGCCAGACACACACACGAGCCAAGATATTGAAATCACTTTTGAGAATTTTATTCCAAAGAAAGAAACAAGTTCAGGCTAGCAAGCAGCCTAATCAATGCAATATATAAGTTTCTAAGAATTAGGTTAACACCTTCAAGCAAGCAAACTGTATAAATCTATCTATCTGTTGTTTTCTTTATCGCAGAGCAAAGTTCACTTACTGATCATATCAGGTATAAACGTAAATGAACTAGGACGCATCAGCCCTCAAGAGTCAAGATATAACAGCCGCTATAATTAGGACTATTGTATGTACTTTTTTTTTTAACCCAGGAGAGAAGTGACTCCAAGAAAGTGATTTAGGAGAACGATTGCAAACTTACTTTCTTTCTTCTTTGCAGATGACTTTTTGGCTGCCTCCCTCTCTTCTGCAGCCTTCTGGTCCTCCTCTGTCTCTTCACCAAAGAGATCCAAGTCATCATCATCCCCAGCAGGAGCCGCCTGGTGAAAAGAAAATGAACCATCAAATCTTGACCATTTAAAATAGAAATGTCAGCAAAAGTCGAAACTCTACCAAGTTAAAGCGAATCTTAAAGAGATGCATTCGGTTGCTTAGTGATCTAAAGGTCAACTTAACATAAGGTCCTTGTTTCAAAATTTAAGATTATCTATTTACTCATACATGTAATTCCACAGGACAAGATGAGGACAACTTTCTCCACAAAGGCAAGATAGTAGGGTCTAATCACTTAGTCATTATTAAGTTGTTCAAACCTAGATCAAAGCAAGATCCCTATTCTGTAACATGTGTAGCAGTGTGCATAAAAAGCATTCACCGAATCAAATGAAATACTCGCCATTATGGATAAAATTCCATTGGTGCTTACTGAAGATTGGAAGGGATAATTCCATTTAGGGTTAGATAAAGGGTAGGAAGTTAATAGAATTAACTAAAAAAAGGTTATATAGCTAAAAGAAGCGAGGCCTCTAGCAACAGGACCACCTCATCTGCCACAAAGGCTTTACAGACAGAACAGGCTCTCCTGATAATAGAAAAGCATACCTCGATGAAAGTAAAATTGAGATTATTGAGGAGATTAGCCTATATATAAAACAAGAAAATCCGTAACATCACTCAGAAAGCTTATGATGCCAAATTCTATTAAAACAACAACAAACTGAGCCTATCCCTCTGAACAGGGTGGATAAATCCTTTTACACCATTTCATTCGATTCAATTTCTCATCGAAGTCTTAAAAAAGAAGCCACTGCATCAGTAGATATAACATACCCCCTTAACTTCTTCAACTGGAGCACCTTTGCCACCTACTCTAACACCAGCAGCTTTGCCAGGGAAGCTAAACAATTGAACAAAAGTAGGAGACATTAGGAAGCATTCGACTCTAAAATCAAAATAAAATGCCATAACAAGATGAGATGCCACGACGCCGAAAATTTCTCAACTTCAACAAATTCAAAGTACACAACACAGGCATGCACCGATCTCCTCCCCAAACCAAACCAAGAAAATCAGTAATTGAAGATAAGGGCCTCCGAATATGCTTTCATGCAAGTCTATAGAAATAATAGGCATTCATAAACACAGAAAAATCCTCGCTTTTCATGACCCTTTTGGGTACTGATGCTAAGAAGCTAAATCACGAAACATGGTACCAAGAACCAGCATCTGAAACTCACAATCATCGAATCGATCACTACACAAACTACTAGAAGCGATCCTATCCAAAAAGGAAGTTCCAAATCAAGCAAAATCGAGCAAGCGAGCAACATAAAAAGCCTCGGATAAGGCCAAATCGAGGAGAGAAACGAACCTCGCGGCGAGATGTGAGGACACACACTGGTACCACTTGCCGGCGTTCGGGAACGAGCCTCCGGGCTTCTCGACAACCGCGGCGTACACCTTGATGTCGTCCTTCGTGAGCTGATCTCTGCAATCGAAAATGACGCCGATGAACATCCCGAACAGGCAAGGGGGGCCGAGATGCCGAATCGACCGATCGATCCCGCGCGCGAAGAACCGAGAGATAGAGAGAGAGAGATCGAAGCGTTACCCGGAGATGTAGGTCTTGCCGGAGAGGAACGCGTCGAGGGACTTGAGGCCCGACTCCGTGTGGAGATCCGAGAAGGTGATCGCCATCGCTCTCGATTCGATCGGAGATTGCGGCCGGAGAGGAGCGGCGAGCTTCGGACCTTCGATGGAGGCGGCGAAGGGTGCTGCGGGAGAGGAGAGAAAGGAGGGGGGGAGAGTGTCTGAAATTGGTTGGCTTATATAAATTTACTGAAAATAACCCTAGATTCATTGGGAATTATGGGATATTCTCTCTCCTCGTTTCTTCTTTTTTTCCTTGAATTAAAATTGGAAGTGGGTCCGGAACTCCTTAGGGATCCTAGCGAAAAGAAAAAGCATGTACTGATGGGAATATAGCCTGGCGCAAATGCTCTACAAACTTCAATTTCACGTGTAATATGGTTCTCGAATTTTTAATTTTTTCAGTACAATACATAAATTTTATCTCAATATGTAATGTGACAATTAAACTTTTCAATTGTTCAATGTGGTCCCTGAATATATGTTGTTCATAAATTTTAATTATTTGAAGGACGATATTGAACATTTTATTATAATTTAACGGTTGAATTGAATATGTATCAAATGGTCATGGATCATATGAATGAATTAAAAGTTTAGTAACTACATTAGACATCGGGATAAAGTTTATGAATCGCATTGAACAACTTAAAAGTTTAAGCACCCTTTGTGTTATTTCCCAAAACTTAATGAAAAGAGAAATTTGTGAATATTTTATTTTAAAAATGAAATTTAAATTATTGGGAAATTCAGAAACTTTCGTAGTAAGTTGGGAAACATGAGATTTTCATGCAATAATGTGATTGTTCTGTGGATTTTTTTTGACAATTACAATCTCGCCCATTTTTTTGATTATATAAAGTTATCAATTCATTGGATATATATACGACGTCAAAATTATTGAAATATTTTCAATAGAGTTCAAGGTTGAAAGTAAATATGAATTTACTTTATAATGCATAGAAACAATACTAACATGGATAGATGACCAAGTCTTTTAATTTTATAAAGAACTGGAATGTCACCGTTTTTTTTTTTTTTTATATGAAAAATTCGAATTTAGCATATCTGGGATTCTATTTAAGTTGCCCACATAACTTACTAGTGAACATGGAGGCTTAAGACATTGAACGACGGTAGTTCCGATTTTTAGGATTGCGTTGAATTGACTAAAGTTTCGTTTTGACTGTTTTTTTGGGAATCTAGTCAACCTCGTCGAGTCTGTGAGCGGGACAGCGTCATCATACGTTCTTCGTGCACTAAGATACAATAACACTACTCAAAAGCCAATTAAGTAAAGTGATAAGTGTACCGACTTTGAAAATTTATTACGAAAATATAATAAAATTTTTAATTTTTTTTTTTCAAAAAAAAGTGTAATTAAATTCTAAAATTCATCAAATTGATGTAATCAAATCATTCTCTTAACTCTGTCCAATTTAGCTTACTGAAAAGAACATAACTTTTTTATTATTAGTTTCTCTCTCTACCGTCGCATTAATGTGACTAAAATATGAAGGATAGAGTGAAAATGACATTGTTTTGATCCGAATATAATTTTTAATTTAAATATTATTTAAACTTTAAAAATGATGAAGACAAAAGATGACCAGTTCACAAGGCCTTCATTGCTGCCCATCATTGCTGAAAAGGGCTGAGCATGATGGAGCAAGGGTTGCCAAGCTGCCATGCCCCAACTATTGGGGTGGGGTGGGGTGGGGTGGTGACCTCATTAATGGTAGCCCTCGATCAAAGTAGGGTGAAGGTCAGCTACCCTCGTCGGATCTAGAGGAACGTTATGACCTTTACCGTCGGTCACCCAAGGTCACTAGCCGTACAACAACTTGGCCAACCCTTGCCACACCATTAGCAGCCCCTTTTGGTAATGGCAGGACAACACCAGCAAGGGCCTCTAGGTCCTACATCGCCCTCGCCTTTTTTGTCTTCCTTTGCTTTAATTTATTTTTTCTAATATAATTTCAATTACATATTTTTTTAATCAATTATTCTTTGTGTTTTTGACATATAGGAGAGAGAAAACAAAGTGGCATCAGCGAGTTTCCATTAACTAAGCCAGTCAAATTTAATCGGAAGGTTTGTAGTTGGACAAATTTGACAAATTTTAAGATTTGATTATATTTTTTGAAATTTTGTGGATTCAATTATTCTTTCGTGATGAGTTTTAAGATTTTCAATATATTCATCCTATAAAAATTTACCTAGTGATCACTAAAAAAAGGACCATCTTAATGGTATGAGGAATCTCTTTTTTACTTAATCTTCGTTAGGAGGAAATCAGAATTAACCCGTCAAAAAGACAATTAGACTTCTCCAGTATATGTACAAATCATATCGTCTTCTCACTATAAGCAAGATCAAAACTAGCGTTGCCATCAATCTCACACAATAACATCATTACCAAAGAGACTTTCTTCTCCAGCTAAAAAACTAAAAGATTTTGTTGAAGATACAATTGCTTAAAGATACTACTTAAGCGACTGATCAAGACCCTTTACGGTTGAAGATACAATTCCTTTTTATCTTATTCCCTAGACAAATTTCTGAGTATTTGATAACCATCCAAAATTTCTATTTCTAGGATAAAAATATATTAGGTAAGACCTTAAATTCTTTTGTGATTTAATATTTCCTTTAATTTTTTAATAATTAAATTATATTTTTCTCTTCTTCTTTTTTTTCCTTTTATTATTCCTTTCTTCCTCTTTGACCGGTTGCCAATGACCAACTAGACAAGAGCTAGCGACCTCGTTAGAGCGTCAACAACCCTCGATGAGGCCGAGCCTTATTGGTCGGGCCTCCCCGACAACTGGGTGAGGCTCAGCCTCACCAAGGCTAGGTGATGCTCGACTTCGCAATGGCCAAACGAGGTTGAGCCTTGCTGGCAACTAGGTGAGCTCAGGAGCCTCATCTAGCTGCTAGCCAGGCTTGCCCTTACTAGGCCACTGGGACGGCAATGTCATTTGGCCTTGGTGAGGCCGCCATCATAGTGGCCGGTAAGGTCGAGCCTCACCGGTAGTTAGGCAAGGCCAAGCTTGCCTAACCATCGGGGAGGCTCGACCTCGCCAAGGGCGGTGACACTCTAACGAGGTTGTAAGCCAAAGAGGAATAAGGGGAAGAATAAAAAAAACAAAAAAGAAAAGAAAATGGAATTGCTTATGGAGTTATTCCCAAAACAAAAAAATAACATTTTTCTATTTCTCGATTTTGTTTAAAATCTATTCATAAGAAGAAAAAAATTATTAGATAATTTTTTTTTCGGAGAACAAAAGAATAGGATAAGACATTATTTTGTTAGTTAACAAATGCATCCTAAATTTATTAGATGTGCAGTAGAGTTCACATCCTTGGATCAATGCACTATTGGGTTCTAACAAAAGATATGCAATCTATTCGGAAACTATATAGAAATAAGGTGTACAAGGAAGCCTCTATCAAGTAGCCTCCTGAATCGAGTAAAAATCATGTCGAATCCTGTAAAGTTGTCCCGAAACGTAAGCGCGTACAAACCAAAGTGTCATGTCCCAATGCACAGCTAATGGGGAATTGGCTTAGCTAGACAGAACATTAACGATCAACCGCCGCAAGATTCTCAGCAGCTAGATGCATTGTAGTCGTGCGGAAAAAGAACCAGACAGAAAACGAATCTAGATGAATCTGCTTAGAACCAGCCATTACATCGACGAACATCTCCATTTAAAAAGATTACCTGCGTACTAGAAACCAGAATCTCCAGATCGCAACATGACAACTGGAGAGAAACAGATAATATGAGCATGAACAAACTTCCTGTCTACCAAACGGCAACAACGTGCAAGAAAAGCGAAAATTTAATACCTTGACAGACCTCAATGCAATCGCCCTGGAGGCTCCTCCAAATACCCACTGCCAAGGTGGTCTGTGTACCCTTTGTGAGCATCTACGGAGGACACTGTTTTCATCATGAAATCTCCTCCAGGTTTGTCCTCTTTTGCAGCTACTGAATCCAAAGCCTCCATCGAGGACCCATAAAAGATGGGACAGTCAGCGAAGGAAAATATATAGAGAATATCCCTCCAAAAGAAGGAGCTGCAGAACCATCGTAGGCACACTTCGAACAGCTTCAGATGCTTGTAACCGACTCGCCACTGCTCGCTTTCTCTCTTTACAAACCCTTTCTTCTTACTGAAACCATGTCATGATCTTTGTAAAATCTCCCTGCTGGAAATCTTCCTGCGAAATTACTTCAGACCAATCCAACGTTTGTCTGCCAGGTCCTCGAGCTAAGGAATTCCTAATGCTTTCTGTACTGAGCTCCGCTCTTCCATCGTGTGTCGATCATACCTTTTAAAATGCTCCTAGTACAAACAGAAGTGAATAGATGATTTAACAACAACGAAAGAAGCTGCAATGTGCTAGAGAGAGAGAGAGAGAGAGAGAGAGAGAGAGAGAGAGAGAGAGAGAGAGAGATCAGGTATAAGTGGCGGCCAAACACTAGAGCCAATTAATCCTCACATTCTGCGAAGTCTGCATTCAACATGACCTGCAGTGTTTCAGATGGACACCTTGGGAAAGGCAAATCCATGGGGACACAGAGAGTGGTGGTGATTCATGATGCATCGCAAGAATTAATTTTACCTTCCCTCAGGTGGGCATTGTATGAACTTGTGCTAAAGCCTGGAGATAAGCTCACCGTCCTCACAGTTCTTCATCAAGCTAAAACCCATAGTAAGTATGAAATGAAGAAGAAAGGTTAATACCCCTATTACATTATTTCCTGATAGTGAATCAAAGCTCATAGGGTTCATTCATTAAATTCACCTAAAAGAATAGTAGGAAAAGAAGCAGAAGTCTTTATGCTGAACATATGAATAGTGCAAACAGGATGATATCTGAAGAAACACCTCTGTTTTGTTCCTTGCTTTTCACTAATTTCTCTGAGTTAATGACCACTTTCCAGAGGGATCCAGGAGCAGCGATGACTCAGGTTCAGCGATCCAACCAGACCAGAAAATAGGTAATTCTCAAGTACTAAGGAAGGAGGAGGAGTACGAAAACAACATTGAACTTCTTCAAGTCAGCAAGCTGTACGAGATACACAAGGTAGCAACTTATCTCCTGCTCTTAATGCCTCATAAAATTGACACTCGAGATAAATTATGCACTAACATAATAGTCTGCATGAATCTAAGTGAACAGATAAATTGGGACGTAGATTCTACTTGTGAGAGATAAAAGCCATATATAAGAAACTAAAAAGCCACACAAGCAGATGAGGTCTGGGCTGGGAAAGAAATTCTGAAAGAGTTTACAGTAGGTGCCATATCTTAACAGATAGCCCACAGCAACACATGGGACCCCCGTGTTATACACGAGCTATCCAGACTCTGAAAGCCAATAAATGAAGACTGTAGGAATAAAAATTCTTGAAATGTCAGATGAGGTTCAAGATCATTGCCTTATGATGGTCAATAACTAAGTGGCGATGCAATTGGGACTTGACCTGATGCACTCTTAAATGAAGTAAATATAACTTGGGCAATCCTCAAGAAAAACTCTGAACTATGATCCGAATTTTCTGGCATTGTTCTCACATATAAAACTGCTGGAGATTAAATCGTCAAACACAGGGCATTGCCATAAAGGTGACAGCAGAGAAAGAACTCCATGCAGCACTCTACAATAGGTACCAAATCGGGATAAATAGCTAAAACAGGTTTAGAGTTCCACGTTCATGACACTGGTAGTTATGATCACCACTAGCAATAGAATAACGAGCAAACTACAGCCATACATCAAAATCATACCCATCAAATAAATTTCAGTATATCATTTCTAAATCAATAACAGAGTATAAATTTAATCTGTATTCTTTCCTAAGAAACATCATCTGATTCACATGTCATGAGTGAACAAGATTCTAAGTTCCAGGCTCACTGATACTTCCCATTCATCAGTTCAAGTACTAGCTAAGATTGTAAGGAAGTATAGCTTGACTAAAAGCCCATGCTTTGCTGTAAAGACGTGCCTGCCTACTTCACAAATTGACAAAATTAATGAGCTTTTGTGCATTTGTTTTTTCAGATTGAGTTTAAAATAGAGGTGGCTGTGGGACCTTCACCGAAGAAGACAGCTTTAGAGGCAGCCACAAATCTTAAGGCAACATGGGTTATACTTGACAGGTCAGGAAAAAGCTAAATCATGGATAAAAGTACCAGCTATCAACAGAATTTCTACACCACAAGTACAAATTTTCTTCCCGTGATGGAGTGCATAGTTTAGGCTTTGGCTACACCTATATGTATAATAGGCCATGTTTCGTATAGAATGGGAAACTGGAAAGTCACTTAGATATCTGACACTGGCGTGGACATCCTGATTGCTAGCACTCCCGTGTCCCCCACTCCCCCACTCTTTTCATCTAATTTAAAACCACCTTGCTGAATATTCAAAGGGGAATACTTAGCAGGCAGATCAATTGAACTATCAATATGAGAAATGAAGGCTTCATGGCAGCTAACTAAAGAATATGCCCATAAATATGAAGGCATTAGTGTCCAATACAGACAATTGAAGAGTGGAGACTTTCAAAGTAGGAATATAATGAATTGCCTATTACATGGATAATGCTAATGTTCTAAGTCTGTTGGTTCTCTTTCTAATTCACTTATGACACAGGCAGATGAAAAAGAACGGATATTACTTCCTGCAGAAGCTTTCGTGTGGAATATCACGGATAAAACATGACCATAGCATTAAAAAGTTGAGAGCGCCAAAAGTTGCGGACATTGACATGCTTCACGGGGAGAAACATCAAAGTGTTGATGTAATGTATGATGAAATGATGCCAGGATCACCGGAGACCGAAGATCTATTCAGCATAGAACTTTTTCCAGACAGTAAGTGCTTATAGCTTCACCAGTGTCAATTTCATTAGTCATGAATTTCCAATACCGAATGCATATCCTGATTATGGCTAACCATATCCCTAACAATGACAAACAACAAACATCAAAGAGAGGCAAAAAATTTGCAGTATCAAATTCTGATAAATGGTCAAGCAGGACTAGGTGAATCCAGCCAAGATCCAGAGACAACAGAGAGCACCAATCAAGAAGGGACACAAAGGTGGCTGGGTCAGAGAAGGTTCAAATATTTCACATGCACAATTTGCAAGGATGAAAGGTCCCTTCTCAGGTTCCAGAAAAACTTAAGATATGCAGAACTGGAAGATTCTACAGCTGGATTTTTGGCCAAAAGCTTCCTATATGATGATGATGATTTTGGATCTACCTTCGGTGGTCAGTTGACCAATGAACTGAAAATGGTAGTTACGGAACTTGAGAAAGTGTGCTTGCTACAAGAGAAATTTAAGACTGAAGTCGATGGACTAACTGGAGCAAGACATGAGAACATAGTCATGTTGATGGGGTCTTGCGCAAAAGGAAACTGCAGGCTGCTTGTATATGAGTGTGTATGCAACAGTTCGCTTGACACCTACATTTCAAATACGGAAAGTAAGTTGAAAAAATGTCATTTCATTGTATGTGTGCTTGTGATGTGTATGTGGTTGTATTTATGCATATATTTGGCACCAAATATGCATACATGTACAGGGTATTTCTTGTGGCCATCAGAGAAGAAATTAAAAATGACCCTGACTGAAGCTGTGGGCACGATGCAGAATATGGTTGTAAACCATTGACATGGGCACAGAGAATGAGAATAGTCCAAGGTTCATCCAGAGAACTTCGTTATCTCCATGAAGCAGGCATAATTCACGGCGATGTCAGAGCAAAGAACATTCTTTTAACTCATGATCTTGAACCATTGGTAATGTTATCTTGAACCATTGGTAATGTTTTAAAAGAATATTATACACCCAACATATCCTTGATGCCATGCCTAGTAACGTATCTACTGAATGCACTCTCAGCTAGGAAATTTTGGGCTAGCAATGATAAAGCAGAAGTCGGATCACTCAGTTTATAATGGAGAAAAGTCGGGATACCAGGCTCCAGAACATACAGATACTTGGCGAGTTTCAACCAAAGCAGATGTATACTCCTTCGGCATAGTTCTACTGGAGCTTATTACTGGAAGAAGTGCTGCAGATAAGACACGGGACGGAACCAGTCTAGAAAGCTGGGTAATGACCATAATAGTTGCATAGTATAATTTGTGAAATCAGGTAGGTAAAATCATGTGGACTCACAACATTGCAACAAGACTAAGATCATTCCATAATCTGGTACCCAATCCAATTCAGATCATATCCTTCTCAACTTTCTGGTGAATCCCCATCAACAGATTTAGTAGTTAGTTTCCATGATAAACGAATGATGCATGTCCTCAGTAGGAGTTGGAATAATTTTAGATCAAAACATTTCACAAGGCCTGATCTACTGTTTCCTGAATATGCTTTTGCCGAAAGATAAACCACATACGCTGCTACCAAGCTCAGAATGCAAGCTTGATTGGTGTTATAAGAGCA
This sequence comes from Eucalyptus grandis, assembly GCF_016545825.1. NCBI lineage: Eukaryota > Viridiplantae > Streptophyta > Magnoliopsida > Myrtales > Myrtaceae > Eucalyptus > Eucalyptus grandis. Next base: position 6,351,600 of record NC_052621.1, on the reverse strand, counting down.
CTTTTCAATTGCTTAAGGTACTTATGACTAAAAACTCAATTTGGTCCACGAACTACATTAAGAAACTAAAAGCAGAAATGCTGTCACTATCAGTATACCTCGCTAGCTTACTAGACAGATCAATCTCCTTCAAATGTATTGAAAAGCAAGTAATACTGCACCTTAGATGTTTATCCATTTGGCTTATGCATCTGCAGGCGAAACCTCTGTTGAAAGACGGAATGTACAGACAATTGCTCGACCATAGGATTGCAAACTCGCATGACAAGCAGCAGCTGTTCTGGATAGTTCAAGTCGTGCGAAATTGTCTCTCCATGGACCCTAACAAAAGATTAACCATGGTTAAGGTAAGCCTCAATCGTGCAAACCTCGTTACCTCTGTTCATCATCCATTCAACTAAGCAGCACAACATTTTTGCCTGCATTACTTCAGGTGGCATCCGCCCTGGAATACATATCAGAGAGGAAATACAGCTTTCTGATTGCAGAAATCATTCCATTCCTATCAGAAATCGAAGTCCAATCACCCAACACGAATGGTGTGCACGATCCCAAGGATGAACCAGAGCAACAAATCTCGAGGAAGGAGGGGAACTCAAAAGCTGGTGTGAGCAAACTGACAAGACTTTTCTCGCTCAAGTCACCGTCGACTAGATCAAGAAGTGGTAACACCAGTCACACAGATCACAGTGAGGAATTCTCTCTCAGTAGCTGGAAGAGTCACCGGACAACCATGACGAAGCCAAAGTCAGGAAGCAGAACCAAAGTATTCTACGGCGAAATGCTCAATTAAAGAACCTAGAGTCGAAGACTCCCATTGCCTGTCATTATTCCAATTCCTGGCTGGATACAACACGCAAGAGATCGCCGGATTTTCCCATCTGTGAACCGAACGAAGTGAGATTCGTGAACAAGTTCTCCGGTGGATGAGCTCCAGTTGGCCAGAGGATACGTTGGCGACAAATCTTCCACTAAGTAAGTAGGCGACAAACCTTCAGCGTGATTGAAGATTGACGAACCTGTGAGACATTGATAGATATCTCCGGGTTCTTCTTCCTTAATTGATAAATCAATGCCTTGTAGAACCCTGGCGAAATCAATCGAGAAGAACATGGGAGGGAGGTTGAAGAATAACGGTCCAAGTGATTCGAATTCGCCATAAAACGGTTTGCAGTTCCGCACCAACGATGCTTATAAGCGAAGTAATCCCCGCCAAACATCTTCATTAAATACTCGACAGATTCACATAATGATTATTGGTAACTTTTTATATTTTGTTTGATTCTTAAACTTATGAAAAAGAAAATAACTTCACTTTCTTAAAACAAAGCACACACATATAAATTCTATTTTCCATCCGGTTGAAATTACTTCGATTTTAAGTTTTCGACAACAACATATATATCCCATTGTACTTAATGCAAAACAATGATGGATACCCATTTCATACGGCGACATCGTCGCTCTTACATTATTAGGGTCTTGTTAACAAATGTTCTCGAAAAGCTTGATGATCATATTTAATACATATATGTCTCGATTTCTAATTCATATAAGTACGCACGACAAGAGGAAGAATATCCACTTAGAAGGAATAATCTCCCGAATCCACTGAACACTAACTTAAGAAATTCGGATTTCTATCAACCGGATCTCGGCCTAACCAGGAATGGCTCCATGAGCATGTTTCGACGGCAGTATGGCGATCGAGCCATCTTCTTACATCCGGAGTTCTTCCAACATGCTCAGAGATTAAGGGTACACATTCAGCTTGACCTTCCATGTCGTGCTCGGCGATTGGAGGCTCACTGTCTTCGCACGCTCACCAATAGAGCCCTAGAGAAATATCAGCAAGTGCTGCAACAAAACGCGGGCTCAGTAGCTGTGCCGATGCCCTATTTTCATCGCACGGCGTAGCAGCTAAAGTCAAAATGGTGAAAAATTACGCGCATCAGGAAAAACGGCAACAATAACCTCAGCAAACGTTAGCTGACACTTCACGAGTTTTCGGAGCATTTCGTGGTTCGAGTCATATCGATAGGATCACATGAGGGTAGGTCTTGTGCAATTTCGGGTTTTTCTGCTTCGCCAAGGTATTGCACCAGAGACGCATAACACACAATCCATTTGTTACAATAACAATCATCTCTATACACCAAAAGGATGACAGTTCTAGAACTTCATTGATTCAATACCAATACGCGAGCGAGTAATCGCTGCTCATCAGTTTGACTCACCAAGAACCCGCTCTGTACATAAGCCGGCCACATAACCACCGCAAATTTCTTGGCAAGTTAGTCGGCTGCTCTAGGACTAACCAGACCACCATTGGAGCTCATCTAGATCAAACGCTGTTGCCCCTATAGTCTTCTCGTTTCACCCGTCTGCTCAAGCCTGAAACACGAAAGGAGCACATGCTAAGGGGAATTCAGTGTTTCGAACTGTGGTCATATCAAACGCTGCCCAACGAAAATTGTACTCCCTGGACACATTCGAGGATGTCACAATTGTCGGTTTGAATCGGTTGATCGAGAAGTCCAGCTACTGGCTCCACCCTGCAGTTTTCCTCTTCTTCACCGTCACTTACGCCATCAGAGCCGATGTGCATATCTTCACTCGTCAAGAGCCTGGCTCAGCAATCTCCGTCCCTCACAAGCTGCCTCGGCCTCCTTCAAGCACCCTGGTGGGGCTGAAAATGCAGGCGGAGAAACTGGCATACACGCCGTCATTGTAATACTCGAAAGTGACAAAATCCCCCATCTCCACACCATTTTTTTTTCTTTTTAACGCATTTCGTCCAGCCATTTTGGAACAAACAGCAGCTCGGCGGCCATGTTCGCATGGACGGACCGACATAAACGTCTGCGAAGCGTGTATTGACAAGGGGAAGTGCTCGCTGAGGTTCTTCATTTAGAACGAGCAACATACGCACCATCATTGCCCGATCCATGGCAAAATCAACACGGAAAATCACTCGGGAGCGAAGCGAAATCTACCAACGCCAACCGCACATGAAGCGAATCAGGAATAACATACGATGACGGCCGAACACAACGGCGGTGCAAGGAGGGCGATGTCGAGACGCTCGCGTTGTAGGCGGGGCACGATCGAGCTGCACTCGTTGTCGTCGCTTCCTTTTCGCCCGACTTCCTATGTTGACGATCGGGACTGATCAACCTCGAGCTTCGAACGCTCTAGCATGCCGCGGGTTTCTCCAAAAACGCGACTGGCGATGGCAAAATTGTAAATAGTCGCACTGTAGATGACCAGGTTTATGTGTAAGATGAAATAGAATTATAATAACCTCGCATTTCTCCGTGATAAATAGTTTAAATAATAGATAATTGAATATAAATGAGATAAAAATAAAAAGGGCTGATATCTTTGAAAATTAAATAGATCAAGGTCCTCTTTTTATTTTATATAAAAGCACAACGTTCTTAAAATAATCCAGACATTCCTTTTTTGTATATTTCTATTGCATTCCCAGTTTCTGTCCCATCGCCAAAGGCTTATATTTTTATTTTGCTAAACTGAATCAAATATTCAATGGTCATATTTGTTTTATAATTATATGAACAAGGGCCTTCACTTGCATAAGGTCACTCACTACGCAAGTTAACTTTTTGACGGATTGGACAAACCGGATATGCTATTGACATTTTCTGGAAAAGAAATAATAAAACAAATGATCTCCGAACCGGATATGATTTCTAAATTTTTAAATTTGTTCAATATGATTTAAAAATCTTCATATAATTCATGGATTAAGTTAAACATATATAAAAAATTCAGAGACCGCATATTTTAGCAAAAATTAAGTATATATTATATAACTAACTAACCAACTAAATTACATGATCCTTATCCAAATTCTATATAAAGTTGGCACGTTTTAAAAGCATGTACATCTTTTGAAATCGCAAGATTAGAAATATAGTCAATATCAGTATCTTGCGATAACTATGTTAATATTTTTCCTTAAGTTAGCCTAAAAAGAAGTCTTGCATGATCGATCAACAATCTATCTCACGATAACTATATTAACATCTTTCCTTAAGTTAGCCTAAGAAGAAGTCTTGCGTGATCGATCAACGATCTATCTCACGATAACTATATTAACATCTTTCCTTAAGTTAGCCTAAAAAGAAGTCTTGCATGATCGATCATCGATCGTACATACTCATTCTATCATATTCAATCAGCCGCATTTTAAGAATCCGCGAGACCCACATAAGGTTCGACGGAAAAAAAAGAAAAAGAGTTCCCGTTTGCCGTTTAGTTCCGACCCTGCGATTAATCTCATCCCCTAAAACACAAAAATCTCTATACATTTTCCGAACTAGGGTTAGTTCCGTCCACCACGTCCGATCAAAAAAGGAAGAAAAGGCTAAAAAAAGGAGCTGGCGTTCCAATCCAATCCATGAGAGAAGACGCCCCAGATATGCTCCTTTTCTCGATCCGCATAGGTGCCAAAAAATGAAGAGAGAAACGCGGAAAGGGAGAGAGCACAAAAGGACAGACTCTATATTACGTGCAATTACTAGTCAAAAAGAGGATGTGAACTGTCAAGAATTGCAGTAAGATTAGGAGGAGAAGGAGGAGGGGCGGTGCTATTTCAGAAACCGAAACGAAGAGTTTCCATTGCGGAGAAGGGTTTCCTAAAAGACTTACAATTAAGGATGCCAATAAAGATTTCAGCGTGACCGTGTATCTGTTATGTTTTGGGAAATTTAATGAAACACTGACCCTCAATACTCTCGAACGAGATTTTCAGCGCGTGAGGGGAGAGAGAGAGAGAGAGAGAGAGAGGAAATCTTGACCTAATCCTTTTGGCATTCTCATCGTCCCCTCTCAAGAACATATCAGTAGAGCTGGGTATTATTCACTTCCCTTATTGTGCAGATTCTCCACTTATGATCTTTCTCTTTCCCTGGTTTTTCAAACCTGGTAGTCACACTGCGCACACCGTCTTTTTGAGTTCTTGATAGAGATTCTCAGCTCTCTCTCTCTCTCTCTCTCTCTCTCTCTCGTCGCTCTTCATCTTCTTGGCTCCGTTTCTTCAGCAGAAAATAACCCGGTTCACGCACGACCGACTTTTCCGTCACGGGAGCGGCGCTCGTGCTCTTCTTGCTGCTTCTTGGTTCTCCGTTCCTTCTGAATATTCTGATCTTTGTCTCATGGATGGTCTGAGGGGAAGCCAGGATCAGACGGAGGTGGTGCAGCTACCCCATCAAGATCGTGGGAAGATGGCAGAACCCGATCCTTCAGAAAGATCGGAATCCTGGAGCCAGGTGCCCAAGAAAGACCCGCTCTGGATTAAGCTCAAGATATCTAAGACTGAGCAAGGCGGTGAGCCGAGCGAGCAGGAGGAGCCTCCTTCAGCAGCTGTCCGAGTTTGCGAATTCTGTGGCAAGCGTTTCATGAATGGGAAGGCCCTTGGGGGCCACATCAGGATCCACAATCAAGAGAAGAACAAGGGGAGCAGCTCGAAGAAGACAGATGAGTCGAGGCTGAGGAAGCAGAAGGCGAAGTGTGAGAAGCATGTTCACGAGGATCTTCCAGCTCTGGAGAAAGGAAGAGACTTTGATTGTTCAGAGAAAGACAAGGAGACACCATGCTGCTACATCTGTGACCGGAACTTCCCTTCCATGAAATCGTTGTTCGGGCACATGAGGTTCCATCCTGATAGGAACTGGCGAGGAGTTCAGCCTCCAGCCCAAGAAAAGGACGGTTCTTGCACAAGAGAAGTCGAATCCGTGGACCAGAAGGCCACAGATCAGGGCTCAGCTTGTTTGGAAGCAGGAAGTTCAGGATGCTTGGTGGATCTTTTGAAGGGCTTGCCAAGCTGGTCCAGGACCGATAAAAGAGGAAGGAAAAGCTTGATCGCTTTGGAACCCGAGGCTATTGATGGCCTCATGAAGTTGGCATGTGCTGCTTCTTATGATTCGGGCATATCTGATGACCAAGTCTCCGATGAGAGTCCACTAAGGAAGCGCAGGCTTGACGAGGAAGAGCTTCCAGGGCCTAAAAACCAAAACCCAGAACCAACGGAAAGTCAAATCCAACAATCAACTAATATCGAAGGCGAGGGCTCGTACAAAGCAGTTCGCAATCAGGACTATGAGCTGGAACATGCAGACAGGCCTAGGAAATACAGAAAAGGAGAGCGTTTTGGTCATAATTTGGAGAGAAACCCGAATATGGAGGCTGGCAAGAAGATCAAGGTGAGTGGGATGTGTAAAACTCAAGATCTCAGTACTAACAAGGAAGTGGCGGTGATGCCGGTTAAGGAGGACAAGATATTGACAGATCATAGGTTTAAATGCATGACCTGCGAGAAGACCTTCCCGACATTCCAAGCATTGGGTGGTCATCGATCCAGCCACAACAAAGAAAGGGGGAATGTTCAGCCACCAGAAGCCTCTTTATCCACTGGTGCTTCAGGTACCGAGAAGAAAATCGCACCAAGTGCCAAAATTCATGCTGCAGAAACCAACAATTGCGCGACGAGCTCTGTGCAGGAGGACTTCATGACTCACAGGTGCGAGATCTGTTGCAAGAAGTTCCCAACCGGTCAGGCACTTGGGGGACACAAGAGGTGCCACTGGGCTGGGCAAACCGAGGGGCCCCCATCTAGCGAAGTTGTGTCACCAGGAGATCAAGCTAGCCAAAGTGGTCCTAGAGCCCTAGCTTTTGATCTTAACGAACCTCCTCCAATGGATGAGGAAGATGGCGTCATCTCTGGATTCAACCGTGCCTGATCTACAGAGCTGGTTATTGGCGTTTCCTTCTTTCCTAGTAAGTAATTGCAGTAAAATTGATTCTAGCAGCTGAATTTCAAGTTCGTAGTATGCTTAGCTATGTCTTCTGAAATTCTTAGTGTGAACACTTTGTTCACTTGAATCTTCATATTTGTCTAATTGTTGTATTCTTGTTAGGTAAACAGTTCGAAGTTCATTAAGAATCTTTTGTTATCTTTGTTTGTGTGATATTATTGATCAAGAGTAGTGGGATTGAAAGGAATAGAAAGAGATGGTGTGCTGCTGGATAAGTTGCTTACACATCCGAATGAGAATTAGGATTTTGTTTTGCACGAATATCTAGTCTACGACCTGATGATATACTTAAACACCTGATTAGTCCTCGACATATGAAGTCGCCCTCCACAGACATCGTTGATTACAGGTCGCGGGTCATCTTGTTCACAATCACTCGACATCAAACAAGTACTGACTAGATCATCCTGCAGTTTGCTTTATTTCGCTGCTTATTTCTTCTAGGGTCCCCTCGGTAGGTCATTGCCGATTTTCTTTGCTATAAAAAGCATTTCCAAATCCTTTTGTTATCGAACTTCCAGGCGTATAAAAGACGGACAATTCATCTAATTAAGGATCTTCTTACTTTTTTTGGGCGAACTATTTTGAGAAACACAATCTGATCGAGATTTTGGTCAAGTCAACATACTTTGCTGACAAGCATAATAGAGGGTCTGAAGGCAAGTCATAAAGTTCCTGCCTCTGGAGTGCGGTTGAAAAGTGATGCGATGCACAAGTAAGTGTGCAAGACATAGAAGTAGACCAAAATCGCAGGAAACATCTCAGCAGTCACAATTTGATAACGTTTCCAAAGAGTGTAGACGTGGTCATAGACGCGATATTCCTCCCACATTAGGGAGTCAACACTGTAATAATTTCGCGAAACAGGAAAATTCCAGACGTGCCTCAACATGTTCGAGTAGATTGAATGGATAGATGGTCCTGCAAGAAAACGGAGGCGTCGACTTGTTTATTCTTAGCAGAATATTACCATAAGGTGTCGAACCTGGGAGTAAGAAGATCGATATAAGTCTACGGACGAAACTACATACCCTATAAACCACAGAACTGAAAAGTACTGACATCAGTTGTACAAAAGAGATCATTCGATCATTTCGTTAGCTAGCTCTCACTCCCTCCCTCCCTCTTACTTCAGACATCAGAGGATGAAAGGAGTAAGGACGGCGATTATCAATTGTTTTCACGTGATTGTTCCTAGTTTGCATCAATCCTGGCTTCACTAAGTGACCACGCTGTAGTTTTAACGTTGATAATATAAGAATCTATAGGATGCTTTGTTTTGTTCAATAGTTATCCTGTACTCCTAATATTAATCTTGGAAAACAACATAAATTAGTCCATTAACTTTGGCCAAATATGCGATGTGTTTCTTGAACTTTTAATTGTTCAATATGGTCTCTGAATTGTAGCCAAATGTGTAATATGATTCATGAACTTTCGGTACATGTTCAATTAAGTCTCTTAATTATATAAAGATGTTCAATGTTATCTTTAAATTTCAATTAGTGGAATCACAACATTATACATTTTCATATAATTTGGAGACTAAATTGAATATGTACCAAAACTCTATGAATTACATTGGACCAAATTGCATTCAGGGAACATTTGTTTCATTATCTCTATTAAATTATATCTCAAGTTTGAGCCGTTTATGAAAACAAATCCAGTTCGAGTATATATTCAAAAAAATCTCTTAGAAGGGCGTGTAGATATATGTTCTGGAGATTTGGTTGGATAACTATCCTACTTTGACCGGACAAAGGTTATCAAGAAAGGAAGCTTTTGTACAGTCAAAAAAAAAAAAAAGCAAATAAGTTTCTCTTATCCAAGTTTGACCGGTTGACCAAGATTTGGACTTTCTCAACAAGTCATACAGGGGACGTCTTTGTTATTTTTTTTTGGTCAGTCTTTGTTATTTAAGAAGCGCAAAAAAAAAAGGGGATCTTTTTTGACCTTTTGCTTTTAGTCGCCGAATAGAAGCCGCTCAAAAGATAACAAGATTAAAAATAAAATAAATAAAATAAAAGAAGAAGAAGAAGAAGAAAAGAGGATGTTTCTGGAAGAAGCCATGCTTTCTTTTATCCTTGGACTAAGTTATCTATTTGTAAACACTTTGAACTGTGTGGGAAATATTCGTATAAGTTTCCGATTATAGTGAATTATATGGTAAAGCAATACCGACTCTCTAACCGAATCATGTACTTATTGTTTCTCGTTTATTTTTATGATGTTTTCACTTTAATTTAGTTGCAAGATCCTGTCAGCTTTCACATTAATATTACAATACCTAAAATGAATATCCCATCTTGTATTACCTATCATGGATTAGATATGTATCCATAGGAGAGGATTAACACGGATCTGTATAATGGAAGATAAATGATTGGGTCAGTCTATTCTAGATCACAAAAAATCAAATAACAAATTATAAATTGTCAGGTTGACTCCTTTAAGAATTTGTGACTCATAATATGCTGTTATCCTTACAATACCTCAAAAATTGATATGCTAACAAGACCATAATGGAATTGTGTAGAAAAAAGTTACCTTAGTGGCGGCATTCGATGTCCAAAAATGTCAATATACCAAGTCTATTAACTAGTGTATATATTAGTCCAAAAAAAAAAACTAGTGTATGTATGAACAACCTCTTGTATTGAATACATCGTGAAACAATTGAATGCCTACATTGGAGTATTTGAGTTCTAACCAATCCACATGATACCTAAGAAACAAAACGCAAACCTGAAGGTCCTTAATACCGTGTTAACTGTATGATGGTGATCAACTAGGTTAGGTCAATCCATGCCAGATTTCTTTTTCAGGCGAAAAACCAGCACTGTCCGAGTAGAGCATCTGGCCGAGTTTCATCAATGTGAGGTGCTTCAGGATTAAAATTAAGCCCTGCAGAAGGTGATCGAAATACCAAAAATGTTAATGCTAGACCCGTTTTGAAAAACTAAAAACTTACAAAAATGTGGTGATGGGATAATAATCTAACCGAGTGATGATTCTCCGCTATCAGGAGCTTGTGCTGGCCACGCAGATCGACTCTCAGTGCGGATTTCATAGCATCGTGGATCCGAATATCCCTCTGTGGCTTTTGATGACTGTAATGCATGCGGCATTGGGCCAATGCTCTGAAGAAGAGCATTTTCTGCAGCAAGTGGGTGCGGATGCTGTCTGGTATCAACAATCTGGTGCAGTGGCAGAAAGGATGGTTCGCCCTGACTTCCTTGTCCAGTTTGTAAATGCTGGCCAGAAGGGAGCTCCGGCATTGTAGTCTCGAAAACAGGTCCGAAAGAAGGGAGATGATGGGTACCGGAAGGCCGATGGCGATCCGCTTCAAAATCAGCATTATGCCGAGGCAAGAAACCCGGCGTGGCGATCATCTCACGGCTCTGACTGGCGTATTGAATGAACGGTGGCCGATCACTTATGAGACTGCTGCGAAAGGGCGTCGCTTCTTGGACGGATGCAAGTGCGGCATTCCCATTGGGCTGCACAGAACTTGGAGGAACCGGAACGTTTCCTGCACGTAAATTAGGGTTTTGTGCTGGCAAGGAAGTAGGTCGGCCATGTATCGGTGCACGGCCTGCACTCGGAAGGCCAGGAAAGTACAGCGGCCAGCCGGCACCCTCGTGCCGCTTCGCCCTCGTATTCCAAAAATTCTTGATGTCGTTATCCGTGCGTCCCGGCAACTGCACGAAACAAACCAAAGTTTCCATATGCGATTCAAATCCGTTAGAATATTTGAACTACACCCACAAAATTTTACCTGTTATACAATGCAACGGTTTAAGTTTAAGCTTTTAGAGTAATTGGCTATGATTCTGCTGAATTTTAGAGAACACAAACGGTTGTACGAATCCGAATCGAATCGAATCACCTGGGCGGCTATGAGGGACCACTTGTTGCCCAAGCGGGCGTGGAGCTCCAGGACCAGCTTCTCCTCCTCGTAGGAGAAGGAGCCCTTCTTGAGGTCGGGGCGGAGGTGGTTGAGCCAGCGGAGGCGGCAGCTCTTGCCGCTCCGGGGGATGCCGGTGTGGAGCCGGACGCGGTTCCAGTTGCCCTCCCCGTGCTCCTGCACGTACTCCGTCAGCACCTCGTCCTCCACCGGCGTCCACGGCCCTTTGGTGAGGAGCTCCTCATCTTCCACGGCCGACCGCTCTCTCTTCTTCGGCATCGGGACGCGACAGCGAGGGGGGATGCTCGAGGAGAAAGAGAGAAAGGGGAAGGGAGAAAACGAGAGGATGGCGACATGGGAGGGATGGAGAGAGCCCCTTGCAAGGGTTTTGAATATCTCTGCGGTAAGAAGTCGGTCGAACTGAGGACGGAAGCGGGGAGCTGGACGTGGATTGGAGGTCAAGTGGGCCCCACCTTGGCGCCTATCCAATCAGAAAAAAGAAAAGAATTTGCGTCAAACGCGATCGGACGGGTTTGACTTATAGACGGATTATTTTAATGGCAGAGGATTAATTTTCGACTTTAAAGATATATACGGATTTCACGGATATTGAAATTTGAAAGATTTTCATCTAGCAATAGGAGTGCCATTATCTCTGGGATTATTTCTTTTATAAAACGTTAAACACTTCGAATTTTTCCTTTAAAATTTTTTTCATCTTTGTTTTTTACTTTCCGCGAAGAGTTAAAATTAAGCTTATTTGGTCGTTGGGAAAAATTACGGGACAAATCATAAAACACTAAATTAGAAGAAAAAAAAAAAAATAAATAGAAAAGAAAATGAAATCTGGAAAGTTGCAGAAAAAAACAAAAAATATAAAAAGAGGATAACTTAAGGGGGCGAGGGTGGCTAGCCCTTGCTATCCCCTCATATTTTTTCCAATTTTTTTTTTATAAAATATACATGTGAGCACAAAAATTGAAGTTGTCTTGGGATAAAGGCAACATAGAATTGGAAAAAAAAATACTAAAAAATCACATGGCCATTCCCGTCAATTTGAAGTAGACGAACTTCATGAAAAGATTGATACATACGAAATTGATAAAACTTCTAGGATTTAATGCATGTGTCACGGCCAAGAGGTTTCACGAGCTAAAGGGCCGTGTTTTATCGCGAAGGAGCTTTTGAGATCATTAGGATTCCCGATAAGACTCCTTCCAGAATTTTCCAAGGGCGAGCGATACAGTCATTACGCCAAATTCTAGAAATCTTTACGGTAGTTGGTAGATATGGTGGTGCGATCTCATCCGATGGATAAAAAGTCAATCAATGTATGTAATCTAAAGGCCTCTAATATAAGAAGGGTGCCTCTCCTTCATTTGTATCCTTCAAACTATTTTAGCAATACAAAGCTCATTTCTCTTTTCAGAGTTTTCTCTTTCTAGAGACTAGGCGATCCAAAAATGCCTAAGTCGCCGTACGGTCACGATTCCAATTGATCAGCCCGTGACTAATGAATGCAAATTTCCAGGATAAGTACACAAAGTAGGCCCCACCTTGGTGCCTATCCAATCAGAAGAAAGAAAAGAATTTGAGTCAAACGTGATCGTGGCAAAGAAGTCAACACTCTAACGTGTTTGACTTATAGGCGGATTATTTTAATGGCCGAGGATTAATTTTCAACGTTAAAGATATATACAGATTTCATGGGATATTGAAATTTGAAAGATTTTCATCTAGTAATACGAGTGCTAGTATCTCTGGGATTATTTCTTTTATAAAACATTAAACACTTCGAATTTTTCCTTTAAAAAGGTTCTCATCTTTGTTTTTTATTTTCCGCGGAGAATTAAAATTAAGCTTATTTGGTCGTTGGGAAAAATTACGGGACAAGTCATAAAACACTAAATTAGAATAAAAAAGTAAAAATAAACTAAATAGAAAAGTGAAAATAGAGATGAAATCTGGAAAGTTGTGGAAAAAAACAAAAAATATAAAAAGAGGATAACTTAAGGGGGCGAGGGTAGCTAGCCCTTGCTATCCTCCCGTCGACCAATTAATAAAGATTCAGTTTTCTTTTTTTCATATTTTTTCAATTTTTTTCAAAAATATACATATGGGCACAAAAATTGAAGTTGTCTTAGGATAAAGGCAACATAGAATTGGAAAAAAAATACTAAAAAATCACATGGCCATTCCCGTCAATTTGAAATAGACGAACTTCATGAAAAGATTGATACATACGAAATTGATAAAACTTCTAGGATTTAATGCATGTGTCACGGCCAAGAGGTTTCACGAGCTAAAGGGCCGTGTTTTATCGCGAAGGAGCTCTTGAGATCGTTAGGATTCCCGATAAGACTCCTTCCAGAACTTTCCAAGGGCGAGCGATACGGTCATTACGCCAAATTATAGAAATCTCTACGGTAGTTGGTAGATATGATGGTGCGATCTCATCCGCTGGATAAAAAGTCAATCAATGTATGTAATCTAAGGGCCTCTAATATAAGAAGGGTGCCTCTCCCTCATTTGTATCCTTCAAACTATTTTAGCAATACAAAGCTCATTTCTCTTTTCAGAGTTTCTCTCTCTAGAGACTAGGCGATCCAAAAATGCCTAAGTCGCCGCATGGTCACAATTCCAATCGATCAGCCCGTGACTAATGAATGCATGACTAATGAATGCAAATTTCCAAGATAAGTACACAAAGTGGGCCCCACCTTGGCGCCTATCCAATCAGAAGAAAGAAAAGAATTTGAGTCAAACACGATCATGGCAAAGAAGTCAACACTCTAACGTGTTTGACTTATAGGCGGATTATTTTAATGGCCGAGGATTAATTTTCAACTTTAAAGATATATACGGATTTCATGGGATATTGAAATTTGAAAGATTTTCATCTAGCAATACGATCTCTGGGATTATTTCTTTTATAAAACATTAAACACTTCGAATTTTTCCTTTAAAAAGTTATCATCTTTGTTTTTTATTTTCCGCGGAAAATTAAAATTAAGCTTATTTGGTCGTTGGGAAAAATTACTGGACAAGTCATAAAACACTAAATTAGAAGAAAAAAGTAAAAATAAACTAAATAGAAAAATGAAAATAGAGATGAAATCTGGAAAGTTGCGGAAAAAAACAAAAAATATAAAAAGAGGATAACTTAAGGGGGCGAGGGTAGCTAGCCCTTGCTATCCTCCCGTCGACCAATTAATAAAGATCCAGTTTTCTTTCTCAATTTCATATTTTTTCCAATTTTTTTCAAAAATATACACATGGGCACAAAAATTGAAGTTGTCTTGGGATAAAGGCAACATAGAATTGGAAAAAAAAAATACTAAAAAATCACATGGCCATTCCCGTCAATTTGAAATAGATGAACTTCATGAAAAGATTGATACATACGAAATTGATAAACTTCTAGGATTTAAAAATGTTTACAATAACCGGGGTAGATAAGCCATTTTCTATATCTATTAAGAAAGTTTATCTAAATTTGAGATATTGTAAATTGAAAGATGGACAAAGATAATGATGCTTCATTTTAAATAAAGAAGTGAGACAAAAGATGGACGGTGTATTCTACCGAAAACAAAAAAAAAAAGATGAACGGTGTATTAGGCGCTCTCATAATATCAAACCCTGCACAAATATCATAAGTCTGTTCTTTTTTCTTGAAAAGCAAAATATATATATACACACATATATATCTCAATTGTATTGAGTAGATCATGAGACCATACAACAAATACATTGGAATATCTGAGTTGTGATGATGATTCCGCATGATATTGCAATGTAATGACATTTTATGTCATGGCTGAACTAATTATGTAATGGTTGAGGCTGCACAACATATTCTACAAGAAAAAGTAATGTAAGAAAAACCTTGCTCTTTGATAGTGTCACGGATCAAAGGCTTTCAAGGCACAATGAACTCAGGAAATAAGCGAAGATGACCTAACAAGCCTAAAGCTTCTAGAGGTCGGTTCATGGTACTCTAGAATATTCCTTGGGGTGAGATGGCAAATGTATGCATGGGTACACTAGGATATTTCTAGGGGCAATATAGGAATTATAGATTTATATCCTAGACACTTACCATCAATCTTCACTGTTAAATCGAATTGTAGATCTATAATTGTAAAGAGAGGGGCGGACATTTATCATTAATCTCCATCGCTAATTGTAAATCTACAGTCATAAAGAGAGGGACTTATGTATATATAGTATGTACTATTTGTTGTTGCTAAGCGTGAAAATTTATTGGATGATAATCAACACCTTCCCTTACAAACGCTTTCGCACAGAGTACACGGCATGACAATATGATCCCCCATGGCAACATCAATAACCACGCCAAATCGCAGAGAACTAACAATAACCGATCTCCTCAAAGCACTCTCTTTAACCAGCCCCACCCCTGAAATCACCTTAAGCACATTGTACGAATATCCATTGAATAATCACCCCATGCCTCGATTTCTATCTTTGAATGCTTAGGGTTGTCAAACGAGTAAACCGAGTCGAGTTGAAATTGATCAAATCTGTATTGA
Source organism: Eucalyptus grandis (assembly GCF_016545825.1). NCBI lineage: Eukaryota > Viridiplantae > Streptophyta > Magnoliopsida > Myrtales > Myrtaceae > Eucalyptus > Eucalyptus grandis. The sequence continues at coordinate 6,336,295 of NC_052621.1, read as the reverse complement.
CACATTTAATCCATTTTGACCCATTTTCGTGTAATATAAATTTAATGATCCATATCTAATATGATCCGTATCCAACCCACATCCAACCAAACCCTTGACATCATTGAGCGTCTTTGAACTAAATCTCTGGTGTCAAAACACATTAATATTCTAGGAAAATCATTTTTGAGGAAAATATTCAAAATAACCATATTTTCCGATATACAGCTAAAATATTTTTCGCTAATCTTTTATTCATGCAGCTCTTTTGATAAATTTTTATTATTATATATTTTTTAAATCAATTTTTTTAATTATTTTTATTTTTATTTTTTTCTTTTATTTTCTTTCCTAATATTTTTTTTTTTTCTTTTTTTTTCTTTTTCTTCTTCATTGGCCAATCCCTTGCCATGGTGGCAACTAGCGATTGCTTGTGGCCTCATCGGATTGAGCGGAGCCAATGAAGAAGAAAAAGGAAAATAAATTAAAAAGTAGTGGGTGAGTTATTAATGAGTTATAAATGGATTTGAGATAAAAATCCAATCAATTGGGCAAACATTTCTTCAATACCCACATCACCCTTAGTACGAAAATTACCTCATTCAATCGACAGAACAATCACTAGGGTTCGCCCTAATAGCCACCCTTGGAAGAGGGAGGTGGGGGGTTCAAATCCCCACCTTATCGGGGGGATTGAGGTGGGGACGATTTCATTTTAGAAGTGAGTTTCGACTCCTACGCCCGCAAAGGCGGGGGAACAAAAATCTGAGAGTGTATATTAAAAGTAGAACCGACCAAAAAAAAAAAAAAAAAATCGACAGAACACCAGGCAACGTAAACGTCCTCCTACTATCACTATCCTCAGTAAGGAAACAACCTCGGCCTCGGCTCGGCAACACGGCTCAAGGCCATCCAAGTCGCTGGAGGACTGATCAAGGGTTGGAGCCCAAGTTTTGCCGAGCGTTGATGTCATCACTGATGCCTACTGTTATTATTAATGTTAGCACTTTATTTATACCCTTGATCGACAAAGCAGCTCTTTCCAACGCAAGGCAGAGCTCGTGCCAGGACCGCCACTGCTCTCTGGCCAATCGGGGTTTGTCTCAAGGACCCCAAGGTTTTCGGGTATTTGAGAGACTGCAGGGACGAATGAGGGGCGGGGCAGCTGAGCTGAGGTAGTGACTGAACAAAGATTCAGGAGGCATGCGGTGGTGACGGTCCGGAGAGCAAGAGATGAGATCGAAGCCCGCTTGTTGCTTCAGAGGGAGCAGGGCAGAGAGGGAATCTAGGTTTGAGCCAACGCGGCGATGAGGCAGTCGAGGGATGACAGCATGGCAGCGAGCGAAGGAGACGCAGGAGCTGCGGGGTTTTGGAGAGGTGGGATTTACTGGGGATGAGGAGGGAAGAAGTTGGCGTTGGGGTTAGGGGAAGAGAAGGGGAGCAGAGGAGTTCGGAGCTGGATTCATGGCGGCCCTGTTGCGCTGCAGAAGCGAAGAGAAGTGATCGATGAAATTTCTGAGTGTGCCACTTATGGGAGTGGTCTTAAGCCTCTTTAGCTTCTTTTCTCCTTTTTTTTTCACTCACATTGATTATTCTGTAATTTCACGAAGAAGGACTGGAGAGGTGGTGTCGAAATGGCAGGCAGGAGGCAATTTGGGGAGCAAACGCGGGCTTGTGGAAAATATGGATTCAGGCCGATGCAGAGGAAGATGGCGGATCAAGATTCAAATTGAATAATCCGACCCCATCTAAAAAACGGGTTGAAATTTTTCATCTTTGTGTTGAACAAAATTATATAGATGTGATTGGGGTAAGCATGGATTCAGAGTAGGACGGAAAACCTAAAATCTAAAATAAGTTTTTGTGTTTTTCTTGTTCCATGTCTTCAGGTGATCTTGCAGCATTCCATAGAGTTCAACAATAATATCCTAATTTTCATTAGCATAGTAAAAAACTGAAGATTACAGAGACTACTCAAACACAGAAATTGAGTATGCGTCATTTGGATCTGAGACATCTTAGCAATACAAGTATTCATGAGAGCATCATTTGTCTAAACATTTTCTCAATTTGGCATAGAATATCTCTTTTAACACTTTTTAGTGTAAGGCTGACTTGACATAAAATTCTGGGAGGCATGTGTGAATAGCAAGCCATAACAACATGTGTCGCATTTATAGGATTGCAAAATCGGCATTATGATTATTTTCCACCGAACATGGTGAGATGCCGTTTGTTATCGACAGTCCCAGAATCTGGCATGGGGTTTATTTGGTAGCAACATCCAAGTATAGCATCTAGGAACTATAAAATATGCCGTGACAGGGATAATAATATGGCATTGCTTGTCCAATGAATATTGGACACGAAGATTTGCGTTTTACTTGCTCCATGATCACATCACATTATTTGTCCGTAGGCCAAGAAGAGCATTTCGGCAGCATTTGAAGATGTTCTCTCTAGTTTAAAAATCGGAGGTTAAGTGACCATGTTCTTCAAGATTAGCATATATATATATATATGATAGAGAATTGTAGTCATCCTTTCATTTGATATCAATGAGTTGTGGCAGATCACTTGGAGGGGCAGGAATGATACCGTCGAAAGTAATTTGGGGAACGCGGCTCGCCTTAATTTGATCTCATATTCAATAAATTTTTGACATCAAGTGTATTTTTCCCATATTGTCAATTGCCTAAGACCAGATAACCGAACAAGCTAAGCTTCTAAAGTCTTGGGTCATAATACTCGAGAATAGTCCTTGTAGTGACATGGAAAATGTACAGATGAGTAGTTTTGGAGACAACATGGGAAAAATACACTTGTATTTTGGACATTTATCATCAATCTCCACCATAAAATCAAATTGTAGATTTACCTTTATAAAGAGAGGGTCTTGTGCAAACAATTTAGGGTGAGTTTAGTTCAATATTTTGAAAACTCATTGGGAAAATATAAAGTGGTTTAGTCCAAAAGTTTTGAATAAATGCAAAAACTATTTGGTAAATTACGCTTTGAAAAATAATTTTGAGAAAAATACCGTTGGTGATAAATACATTTGAAAAGCCCTTTAGGTGACTAATATTAGTTCTTTAATTTTTATCTATTTAAAATTGAAAAAATAAGATATATAATTATTTTAAAAAGAAAAGATCAAACATTTCATTGGTTTGACGAAGAGCTATGGCTGCCAACAACCTACGATGAGGGCCACACGACCCTTGCAAGGGCTGTTAGTGGTTGCCCAACCTTGAGCGACCCTCGACAATCGTGCGACCCAAGTGGCATGCAACCCAAGTAGTAGTCACAAGACCCAAGCAACAGTCGCTCAAGATCATGTGACCTCCAATAGCCCTTGCCAAGGTCACGCGATCCTCATCGGAGGTCGCCCAACCTCAAGCAACCTCGACTGATAGCCTCAACACTAGATCTAGCTTGTCTACAGCCATAACCCTTCGCCAATCCAGCGAAGGGTTTGGTCCTTTTTTAATTAAAAAAATATAATAATGAGGGATAAAATCGGAAATTTGAAAATTTTGTGAGGGTAGTTTTTGAAGGAAAAAAATGAGTTTCAATGTTTTTGCCAATGCTAGCTTTCACTTGAAAGCTCATTCAAAATAATTGTCAAATGGTTTAGCATTTTTTGAAAAAACTTTGAAGACGGAAACCCCATGGAAATATTGAACCAAATGCACTATTAATCAAAGTATCATCTTGAGAGCATTCCTTCCCAGAACAAGTTCTCTTTCTCTAAACATTTATAAGTAAAGCTGACATGGAATGCAAATTTATGCACGAATAGGATCTGACGGAATAGCAAACGCTCCTAAGAAGGGATTATGGACAACGAATATTTCTTTCCCCCAAACGTGGTGAGGATGCTATTTGAGGTCAACAGTCTGAGAACTCGGCATGGCTCTGATTGGCTTATTGAATGAGCAGTGGCAAGTAATTTGGGAACAGAGTTGTCGCTAGTAGACTTAGAAGGTAAAACGGTGAGGCGGGTCGCTCGTTTCTTTTGGCCCTTATATTCCAGAAGTTCTTGATGTCCTTGTCCGTACATCTGATAGATGCAGGAAACACAAAATTCCCAAATGCAATTCGAATACATATGAATCCAAATTATCACCTGAGATACAATGTCGACCACGACTAGCCACTTTTCTACATCGGAGAAGTGCCCTTCTTCTGGTCGGCCGGAGTTGGTTGATCCTGCAGAGCATTGCTGGTTCAGAAGAGGCCGGCATAGCCGCTGACGGGGCTCTAGTTGCCCTTGGTGTGCTCCCGCACATGCTCCGCCAATATCTCATCCTTCCACCGCCGTGGCCCTATCGTGAAATGGTCGAAGTTCTCTCTAGGGCATCACCGGAATGCTTGCAGCCGTGAATGAAATACTCTCTTTACTGTGAAGAAGAATAATAGTTCGACAGCAATGGCTATTACCGTTGCTTTGAGAGATTAAGTTGGATACCTATTCAACTTTAAGGCCATTTACCTTTCTTTTACTCTCTCGCGGCAGGAACAGCCATACTCTTTTTCTTAGCTAATTCCAATATCATAAACTTACGTTTTTTCTTGAAATTAAATTAAAAAAATATATATTATAATTACTTCAACACCCTTTGTAATCTTCGAATTAATCTAGCAACTTTATCTTATTAGATCAGGTTGAAAAAATAAATCTTATGAGGGACACTGGTTAATTTTACTTAATAGAGGGATCTTTTATTTCTAATACATCATTTGCACATAACATGAGAAAAACAATGCACTACAAAGTACAACGTTTTTTAAGTCGGGAATATTAATTAAAAAGATAATGTGGCTGGGCTATGTGCTAAGTTATTTTACTTTGTAATCCAACTGACTCAAGAAGCTGAGCTGGATGAGAGAAACTACATCAGTGCAAAATGATGGTGGTTGAGAAGCGAATTTAAGGTCTAAACCTCAGTGGTTCGGACTGAATCGAGGTCAGGTGTCTTGATTTGATGAACAGCGTCGAAATAATCTACAAGAAGCCAAAAACAAATCTAGAACCAAAGATATAAGGCGGGGGCTGAAAGCACGCAGTTTACCGTTTCTGGATGGACAATATCCATGTAATTTCCAGCAAAACTCAAGATGAACCCGTGCAATTTACTCACAAAGTCCTCCTGATATCGCCAGATTTCTGCCTGTAGGTCTTGATCAATCTCAATTTCAAATGGTCAATGTTACCAAAAGGGCGCATGTACTATGAAACGATTGGTTCAAATTATAACAAAGCCAACCGAATCGACCAGTCAAAAGCTCTAAAAAAGGCTTCAGCTAAGGAACACATGAGAGAGGGAGAAAGATAAGTCAAGGAACTTCAGTGAATTTCCATGTGTTGCAGCAATACATAATCTAAAACATAATGTATAAATTCTATCTTCTACTACCGCAATCGTGTTTTAGGTCTGCACATCCCTAGTCTCAAAAGTTCATGAACTTGCTCAACAGATAAGTGAGAAATTCCACAAACATGCAAGCACTCTAGTTGTTTTTCATTATTTGATAAAGCCACTTGCAAATGCTTTATCTCTTCCTTGTTCATGTTTAAAAGCCTTAGAGAATCTCTTACACAAGGGAAAAATGCTTCTGGCCGAGCACAGAACGGCTGAAAGACAAGGTATAAAGCTCTCATATCTGCTGTAAACCGACCAATCCCTTTTGCGGAAAAACAGACATCGCTCATAAGAATGCTGCGAAAAAGAAAATGGTCGAGCCCATCAGCGACGTTACGCCACAAATCCATGAAGTCCTTCGGGTTTAGTATTCTTCTCATATTTGTTAGCTGACTTCTCAAGGCATCCAATGCTATGACAAGATCAGCAGAGACTACACAGTCAGTCTCCGACGAAACTATACTCGGGGTATTATCTTGCTCAAGTTGCTCAAACCCAAAACTATGCCTGTTCTCGACATAATCCCAGCTTAGCATTTCAAATTGTTGTAGGAGAAAGGCAATTATCTCCAACAGCCAATTGGTCTCGAGCTCAGCCAAACTTTTAGTTTCTTCCCCAAAGAAGCAATTATAACCTGTGCCAACATTTCCATGCCGCTCCATATCCTCAAAGAAGTTCATGTCCAAGAAATTCACATCATCACTCCACTCTAGCAGTTTATATTCAACATATCTGGCGGCATTTATGGACCCACAAACCCTCATAATCACATCATTATCATCAAAATTGGCAGACTGCATTTCTTCTATCCTGCAATGTGAAATTAAGACCTTGAGAAAGCACCAAATGAATTTCCCAGCAGCCAATCTGACAAACTGCACCCTTGAGAAAATAGAGGGAAATTTTTGACATCTCTCAATCATTGCCCACACAACTTTAAGCACGAAATCTGCAATCAATGGAGCTTTGTAATCATCTTGAGTAGCAAGAAGATGATCTACAGATTCCGTTTCATGATAAAACCCATTCCCACGCTTGCTACTTTGCACCCAAGCCCTCTCATCTCTTAATTCATCTTTAAATTTCTTCCACGCATCCTTGAACTCAATCTTTGCCCAAATCTTGAGCCACTCAGGCTTCTCACAGAATATGTTCAATACTGATATTCCTCTAGTCAGATATTGAAGCATATCAGAGCCCACATAAAGACAGGTTTCGGATTGGATGAGCGACTGCATACGTGAATCGAATGCAATGATGAGGTCCATGATATTAAGCCATGAAGTTGACACTTCTGATTTGCCACCTTTCTCCTTGTAGCTTTCAGCAAGCGGAGGTAAAACCTTTTTCACCAGGAATCCAGAAAGCATTTGAACCATCGAAAAAACCCAAGCTTCTCTGGCACTAAAGGCAACCAACCTGGCCTTATCTATCAGAGGCTGCAAAACTTCTTCAACGCCAACCAGGAAATCCCTCGTAACTTTAAACGCAAGAGCAAAAATCAATTCGGGCTGGTGAATCCATTTAGTAAAGTGATACTCCATCCGTGCTCCGATGGGAGAAACCAGCTCATCAATGGCCCAAAGCCTTGATCGATTCTCATTTAATCCCAAAAGTTTCTGTTTTCGCTCTTCCCTTCGTGTCTGCAGATGTTGCAGCACACATAAAGATAGAAAACTGTGAGCATAACTCTCTCTCTTCTCCCCTTGCATTAAAAGTAGAGGATTCGGTATGCTAGAGACTTCTCCATCCCCCATAGCCGTTGTCAGAAGTTTTGGTGGCCATCCTAGGGAAGCAAGAAGAGACCTATGATCTGCAATGACTTTCGGTCTAAGAACAGCAAGAGTTTTGTCGACTCTGCTATCCACAGATTTCAAAAGATGGCACCATTGAGGTCGGGATTTCGAAATGTCAATCACTAGGTCCTCGATATCATTCATGGTTTTTATCGCTTGAAGCAACTTCTCTCTACTCTGTCCAGTTTCCTGAATTGAAAAGGAGGAATCAAATCAGGTTCATAACCTGCAGGAAAATTAACATCTAAAGAACTGCCATGAAAAGTAAGGGCAAAGACTACGGTCATTACCATCAGAACAGATGAAGCAGAATTTTTTTTGGACAAGACATTTCTCGCTTGCTGATTTACGAAGATAACTGAATCTTCCAGATCTCCAACCAGCACTTCAAGCTGTAATGCAGTCCCTTGAATATTTATTACCATAAATTAGTCATGGCTTTTCATAGAAAGCAGACATACACCATTTCCCAGTAACGATGAGAGACGACTAAATCTTAAGAAGTTCTACTACCCATAAAAAAAATCTCAAGTCCAATCTCATCGATGCCAGAACTCAATAACAGTAATTCACAATCACTCAAAAGACGGATTGGCAACAAAGTCACGACTCCGAGATCAACAGAAACTGCGTCCGGCCGCTAGATAATGAACAACTGAACATAACGGCTCGAAGTAGGGATCAAAGCTCACCGACATATTCGCGAATGTTCGCGATGCGCTGCACTTCTTTCGCAAGCCGAGGAAGCTCCTCCCCGAAAGTTCTTCCACTCCCATGCGACCGCACACCGTCTACAATCACGAAACTGACCATAAAATTCAAAACCAAACATCGAGCTAAAGGCGGACCAGCCACAATCACATTGCAGAACCTCGCACCGAAGACGACGAAATGCAAACCTAAGACAACAAAATGCGCGCACACGAGAAAGAAAGAGAAAACCATTCAAATACCAACATTGCGATGTGCAGGCGCTGAGGTTCTCCAACTTGGCGAGCGACCTCTGGATCAAGGACTTGGCCCCGAGCGAGCGGTAGATCCACGAGACGGCGAGCCTCGCGATCCGGCCCCGGACGGCCGCGAGGTCGCCGTCCAGATCGGTGCACCTCCGGTCCAGCTCCGCGGCGAGGCCGGCCGCCCCCGGCAGGTCCCCGCGGCTCGCGAGGTGCGCGTCGAGGAACGCCACGTGCTGCGGGGAGAGCTCGGCGGCGCGGGGAGGCAAGAACGCGTCGTCGGCGTCGGCGTCGGGAGCATCCATCGCGGCATGGGAGGTCGTCCGCCGTAACCGTAACGAGCGTATTTCAAATTCCCAAGTCTCGAAAATCCGGACGGAAAAAGGCCAACGAGGGTCTTTTCTTAGGGCTCGGCTGATGAAAAATCTAGCTATATAGTTCTTACCTATTGCAATGGTATCTCCTAGCTGTAGTCCTACTAAAATTAGTCATAACGAATATTGACACTTCTTGTAAATTCGAAATGACCGTATCCCCCCAAAAAGCGGCATTCTCCGCATAAAAATGTTCATATTTCCAGAGCGCAAAAAGCGGCATTCTTCGACTAAAAATGTCCGCATCTCCAAAGCAAATAGGCGATGCTTCGATGGTGACGTGATGGCCCGAAAATGCTTTAAAAACTTTAGTACCAATCTTTTTTTTTTTGGTCGGTAACTTTAGTACCGATCTATTAAGCCCGAATTGGGAGATTGATGTTGTCATTTTCTCTTGCAATGGATAGCAGGATCACTTAATATAACACGAAACAACTCTAGGTTGAAACCAAATTTAGCAAAGCCAAACCGGTCAATTCGAGATTGAATGCTTGGCTTTTTCCAAATTGCTTCGCTTTGCAATCCAATGTTTTCGGAATCGAAATATTTTTGCTTTGTTTCGATTTTTTTTTCCATATCCTATGTAAAGTACAAACATATCTCTCTCTTGACTGTGACAAAGAAGCCATAAGAACGGCGTTCTCATCAGCATAAAGCCTTTTGCTTTCAAAAAAATCCTCATGAAGATCTCTCTTCCTTTAACCCATGCCCGTGAGGCTAGAAATGGACAAGAGAAGGAAGAAAGCAAACCGGTTGGAGAAAACAAAACAAAGAAATACAGAGAGTCAAATCTGCCTATGAAGAGAGGTAAACATAAATATGCACTGTACAACCTGAGCCGCTCGTCCAAAAATATAAAAAGCCGAGCCGCTATTTATAAGACCAAAAGCGGATGGAGGCAAAAAAATGTGTCGGGCCACGAGAACAGCAAGACAGAAGCTCCATGTCCACCTCAGCTTAAAGCAAATCGAAAGTCCATGTCAGGTCACACAGTTAAAGATCATGGAGAAGTCGACAGTCCCTCGGGGATCAACTGCCGGGAGACAAGTATTGTTCTTCGTCCACCTCCGAGGAGCTGGAAGGAATAGGATCGAACTCTACCATCTCTGCAATTACCTTCGGCTCTTGCTTTATTAGCCGTTCCTGTTCCGATGGATTCCTGAGCAGTGTCCTCTGTTCTAAATATTGAAACAACGTTCAAGCAAAACAGGTTAAGGTACACAGAGAAATGAGAACAGAGAATGCTCGAGCGACTGATCAGGAAAAGAATGGCAAAAGAAAGGAGGATTTATGGGTCCTCAAAATCACCAGGCATTGATAGCGAGCAATCGTGTACTGGTTAGTCAAATAAAAGGATATTCTCTTCTCCATCCCTTCTCATTTGCTTGTTCAATGACATGTTCTAGCCGGGCCAGCTCACTTTGAATCCACTGCAATGTACAGAAAAGGTTAATGTTTGGAAGTTTGATTCTGCAGGAAAAGCAGCATCCCTGAAGTAGATTCATTTGCGCATACACGCATGATTAGAGAAGTGCTGAAAAATTTGTTGGCAGAATGGATTCATTAATGTCCAGCAGCATGATACTAACAGGAGAGAAGAAAACAGTCTCCAGAACGAAAGCACCAGTACAACTCCCACGGGTAGTCAGTATGGACCTGGATGAGGAACACTTACATGTTTAATCACATCTACATGCAGACTTTTAGCCTTCTCCCGAAGCTCAACCTGTCAATATTATCAGGTCAAGAGATGAACCATCTACGATTTGCATATATAGGCGCAAAATTTGACTATGAAAATGACTTTGAGAATTAATTAAGCACACATTCATCAAAGAGAACTTGACATCTCTAATATAAAAGTCTATTTAAGTTCGAGATTGGATTATGCAATTCCATGCCTAATTTCCCTGCCAATTCCATAAGGTTCACAGTGGTCTTTTCACTTTTCAACCATTTTTTTCATTTTTTTGCCCGTTTATTGTTTCAAGTCAAAAGTTTACTTTTACTTGAGCATTCCAAAAGAGAAGATAATGCCCTTTCATTGAATTCTGCATTAAGGATATGACATACAATTCCTGACAAATTCACGAAAGCTGATGTTAGGATTCTTTGGGATATCTAATTGAGTTTTATGGTGAAGACAACCATTGCCCAGAGATAACAGATGACTTTCTATTATTTTCATTCCTGAACTTTCACTTATTTCTTTTTTTTTTGGCCAAGGCACAGGTATGATCAAGTTAGATTATGGAGATTTCGGCATCTTGAGTCACCACTCAACATCAGAACTTAGAATGATTTGTTTACAAACATTAAATATGACTCTTGCAAGTTTTTTTTTTTTTTTTTTTTTTTTTTTTTTTTTTTTTTTTTTGGTAAAAGTACGAATTATATTGATTTAGCCAAAAGAATACAAGGAAGGATAACCAGCACCAACCAAAGAGTCCTGCATGCATCCTTCCCATATCCATGGAGTTTCTACATGTGCAGTTGCTCCAATAGGCATTTGTCCTTGTGTGCAAAACTAAAGGTCTTCCAACTATAGGGTTAAGGGAAAAAAGCTGCCTAAGCAGGAAAGACTTACCACAGTAAGCTTTTTAAGGAGGCCAGAATTCGTCTTCTCCCGCAAATCCTCGCAATCCTCCTATCAAGGGGATCACACCGTTAAATGATTGAAGAGCCAAACATCATTGAGAAGTGATAACCAAAAGATTAGATGGTAATAAGCTAGAAAGCACCAGTGACTGTCCAGCAAAACAGCAAATCCACCTTGCAGTTTCAAGGTACGTTTAAGATTTAAAATTCTATTGATGACATTTAAGTAATTAGATTGTCTAAATAGCAGTCCAACAAACCAGAAAAAGTAAAGAAATCCTCCTACAAGCATCAACTCACTAAACTTTGGTGCCCAAGCATCCTTGCCATGGACCACTATAATAGGAGGGTAACAAAGGTAAGATGGAATCTACTTTGAGAAGCAATGTCACCCCATCCTGGGGCTTCCCCCCACCAGTGCACATAAGCATAATAAAATAGGTAAAATGGAAAGAGGAAAGGTAAGAAAAAGGAGTGGTGGCCCAGACTCACGATTAAGAATTAACTAAGCACCAATATTGCCGGATTCACAAGAATAGTTATGCTCTAAACAGTTCAGTACCTCAGTTAAGTCCGCATCAGACAGCATTGGTAAATTGACATCTGATGGCATGTCATGTACTTGGAGGAGAATCTCTCCATTAAGATTGTCGGATGTTGAGGTTCTCTTTACACCTACATAGATGAAACAGTGAAAAAGGCGTAGCAGTATATAAGATCACAGCATTTTCACAAATCTGCAATTAAATGTTTTAAGTGCTTTGCTATGCAAATTGGAATACTTAAAAAAGCCAAGCCCCTGTAATCAACACAGCAATCACCTGTAACTTGCAAAAGTTGGTAGGGACGCTTGTGCAGATAGTCCCTAGGATCTGTTTTCACTTTTACAAAACTTCCAACTAGTTTGCCTTCAAAACTATCCGGTTGCTTCAATAACTCTTGGATCAAGCTCCTCCTCAGATAAATAAGTTTGATATTAGCTTCATTAATAGATGCAAAACAGCTCTCTCGAGCATTGAGAACCACCTCCTTTTCCCTAGGTTTTCTGTTAGTGTATGAGGTTCTCTGATGCTTACATGCAACCGAGTTGCTCCTTTTCATTTCTTGCAAACTAAGATCACAAGCATCATCACTTTCTTCCTCATCTGAAAGCTCCAAAACCTCATTAAGATGTGGCTCTAGAAGAAAGTAGATTTGGTTTTTGTGAAGTGTTTTCTTCCTAAATACAGAATACAGACTTTCATCACAAATAACCTTCTTCTTTTTCTTAGGATGAAAAAGTTGTTTCTCTTTGATGTATCTAGAGATGATAGAATCCACGTTCCACCGTGATAGCTCTTTGGAAGTGTCTTCACCAATGGACTTGAGAAAGTTAATTAGTGTTTTTGATCCCCACCCTTCAAATTCAATAGTAATAGAACCCTTCACTTTTCTCGCTGATTTTTTTCTTGAACAGTCCTCATCACTTTCAGACACAGATTCATATATTTCTTCACTATCAGAAAGTTCAGCTGAAAAGGAACCATGCTTGCCCCCTTTTCCCTTCTTCATCAGAATATCTGCTGAATAGACGTGATCCAAATTCAAGTCCTCCTTTTCCTTTATTATCTCCCAATATTCCTTAAACAAACACTCGTATGTATCTCGATCTTCGAAATCAAGTTTATCCTGCAAGAGTCAGATGAGAGTTGTCACGATGGCTATGCACACATTCACTTGAATGTAAAGGCGATCATCAAGCTGAAACAATATAGAAAGTGAGGTAATGAGCCTTAAGGAATTGGCATGATAATCAAACAAGTCACTCGTATGTTAGAAGCTTAAATTTCTCCTAAGTTACTATATAGAATCTCAAGATAAATATCTACAATTTATCCGACAACTAGGCTAATATCACACCTTGTAATAATATGAAGTCAGTTTCTGGTTTTTCGCCAGTGTTGTAGTACATGCGACTCTCTATCCGTTCCCACAGAAACTCCATAGAGACATGCATCACCACGCTTTATTTCAACAACTGCGGCTAGGTTCACTTTGAAATGTTGACAACTGTACCACACACTTGTAGCTATCTACAGAGTTACAGGAATTTGGACAATCTCAGTAAATGAGATGCCTTCTCTGACAAGAGGTTGATGTGTACTGGGTATAGTCGACTGAGTGAGAGTGATCTGAAAAAAAAAAATGTACAGCCTAAAAAGGAAAGACAAAGGAGCTGCCAATTTGCTGTGTATCATCTAGAGCACAATCATAACATATGAATGCCTAAAGTTTATAAAGTTCAGTGGTTCTTCAATACATACCCCGTCAGAGTCATAATCCACTTTTTCTTCTATAAGCAGAATGAGTTTCAAACATTCGTGGCAGAATCCTCCCTTTCCTCTGACGGATACAAACTCAGCAGCACTATCACAGCGTCCACATATAGCATTTGGACAGCAAAAGCAATAATACCTTGTGGTTTTATGGCAAATGAAGCAGGAATGACGCTCTGGAAAACATTTTTATATCAGTGTCCACATATACATGATAAACTTTTCTGCACAATGCACTAGAAGAAATGTAATGTCAAGGCAAGTTACAAGAAGGCTGTGAAATTCGGAACTCCTCAGCCATATCTTGAGTTTGTGACTGCATACGAGCTTACAATGGAGAGAGAGAGAGAGGGAGAGAGGGAGAGCATTGTGCAAATGCAGATCCAAGTTATGTTTATTAACTTGAAACTGAACATTTGGGGCTTACCACAAGTCCAGAATTGCCCAGTCTTCATTAAAGAATTATCCTTTACACAATCAGAATGATAAACTTTTGAGCAATCTCTGCAATAAAAAGTATACACTGAGGCACAGAAACAGAATAAATCCATGAGGAAATAATTGCTAAATAGACACCTTCCATTACAACTCCAGAGTCCAATTCCTGATCCACAAAAATATGCTTGAGAAAGCTAACGAATTTATGCAAAAGAGAAGAAACACTAAAACGTGTTTATACTCCAGGAGAAGAACCAAATACCTTCTAATGAATAATGATAACCCTGTAAAATAAAAATAAAAATAATAGCAATAATAATAACCCTCGTTGCTAATGGCAAAGTTCATATGCACCCAGAATTAAGGACTTCCACGGTGCTACGGTACAATGCAATGTACCGTCCTTTACTTTAAGACGGGTTTGCTTTTGTACTTGATTTAGAAAAACGGTAACGTAGTCAAAAAACAAAAACAAAAACAAATATCCCAAAAAACCTTGCTTTTGGTCTTGGTTACGTCGCACCGTCGGTAAGGCGGTTCAGCAGGATGTCGTACCACAGAAAATCCAAAGGCGTCAAATGACAAAACCATTTTCTTTTTTTATGAAGGAGGCAAGCAAATTTGTCACTTTTCAGGGACTTTTGCAGTGACAGTGACGACACAGGCCGGCAGAATACGCATAGGCCATGCAAGACTGATGAATGTGGGACACCACAAAAGAGAAGTATCGACACCGTATGTTATTGACGGGGACTATCCCCAGCATTTCTCCACGAGAAAGAACTGAAAAGGATATTGTCTTGACCAGGACCACGGGAATACACAAAGATATATTTCGTACGCAGCAATACACACGGAATACCTCTCGATCGACTCGCATTATCACCCAAAATCGCGAACCTGCACAGCAGCAAACAAGAACCGGAGGGGAAACTAGGAGCACTCACTTGTGGTCGCACAGAATCAGCTCGCCGCCGTCCTTGCAGACGAAGCACCAGTCGTCGGACTCCTGGTGCTCCTCCCTCTTCCGCTTGTCCTGCTTCTTCTTCTTCTTCGTCATCCTCGCCTGTTCACCAGATAGAGAGAGAGGACGCGCAAGCGACGTCAGTAAGTAGCAGCCTCGACATCCGAGAGAAAAACAGCCTCTCGCGACAAAGCAACGGAAACAAAAAAGAGGAGAAAAGGAACAGCGGCGCACCAGGAACGCGCGCGCGTCCGCAGAATCGCGACGGCGGATTTCGGCGGCGGCGGCGGCGGCGAGAGCGACAATGGCGATCGATCACGGGGAGACGCGAGATATAGAGAGAGAGAGAGAGAGAGTGGTGTGTAGAATCGTAGAATCTGCAGAGTATTGAATGGCGTTTCTGATCGGAAGAGAGAGAGTGGAAAGCAGCGACTGACAGAGGAGGAACCTTGGCGAGGGTCCTCGGGCGCATTTCCTGAAATGTCCCCACAGAAATATTTTAATCCCGAATGTGCCCGCGCATATTCTGCCACGGAAAAGAGGGGCAAATGTCGGACTGTAGGTCGCGGGGGTTAAAAGGGTCATTTGAGTCCCAGCTCGCCCGGCTTACTGTCCCAATCGCTTTTTCGGGTGCTTCCCGGGAAAATGATATTTATCGCTCGTGGTGGAACTACGATAATATTTTTTGATCGTCGATCGATATCATCCGCGATGCGAACTATCGTTAATGTATTCATCTCAAATTACTTTTTATCATAATAAATACCAAATTGGTAAACGATATGACATTAATTCCAAAATAATTTGCGAGTCGCTGAAAACTTAGAATTTGTGAATTCACAATAAATTAGCCTTTTATTAATTTGGCGGCGAACTATCGTTAATGTATTAATCTCATATCATCCACGATGCAAACTATCGTTAATGTATTAATCTCAAATTACTTTTTATCATAACAAATATCAAATCGGTAAGCGATATGACATTAATTTCAAAATAATTTGCGAGTCACTAAAACCTTAAAATTAGTGAACTCACGATAAATTAACCTTCTATTAACTTTCGTTAAATTGTTGACATGAAACAAACAATTGGACCAATGTGGAAATTCAATGTAGATGAATCTCTAAGCCAAAAAAAAAAAAAAAAGGTGAGTTGAAATTGAGCCCTTTCGAGAGCTCTCTCACGTTTCGAAATTTTCTTGAAATATCCACTTTTTTCATAAGATGTTTTTATTATAAAAGTGCCAATTTGAGATTTTCTATATCGTAAAACTAATTTTGGAATAGATATGACATGAGAATATTGATTTTTTTTTTACACGAAACCAATTTGGAGCAAATGCAACACGGGGTATGAATTGAAAATCAAACTAGAGTAAATATGACACGAGTACATTTGTTTGCGATTGTTTACAACAACAAAAATCAATCTAATATGATTATGGTAAGAATGTACAGAATCAGGGTTTTGGGATATAACTAATAATTATAAATTATTTTTTTCACATAATTCAACTTGTCACGGTTTATATGTGAAATGTGCAAAAAAAAAAAATACAAAAAGCTCTATAGCTAATAAAAATTGGTTTTTCATGTACTTGGAAATCATACTGATATTATTTTACTTAGACTAAATATGTTCAGTGAAAAATAAATAATTTGTAAAACATTCTTTAAAAATAATCGATTGTTTCATTTGAAATAATTAGTCAATTGACTTTTTTTATTATTATTAGCAACAAGCGATATTTTTTATGAAAAATTATTTATATATTATTCATTTTCCATAAAATAAACACACCAATGAAACTCCAATGTCTTTCGGCAAGTAAATCCTGGTAAAGTTTCTTAACATTCCCGACATATTCCTTTCTAATAAAATTTTGATTTTCTTTGTTTTCTTATTTCATTCATTACGCATGACCTGCAAGTAGATCACTATGCGGCTAGGATCTTAAATAGAGATAAAATGAGATAATATACACCCAAAACAATACGAACATTATTAAGATATAATCATGGCACTTGGTATTTCTGTTGGCCTATTTTTCTAGTTATTAGGCAGTTATTCAAGTCGGTTTTCACATACCTTGACCTGTCCACCTTTTCACAATAATTGGGAGGGCACAATAGTTCACATCACCCTAGCACATTCAAGATTTTGTTGTTGGAATGCTCTCATCGAGGCTTAAACCCAAAATCACAATGCAGTAACTCCCTTATCGTCTAAAATAGCAACTTGTCGGTTTATGAATTGATAACAGTATTGGGGTCAATATACTTCCTGACAAGATCTATCTATAGATAAAGGTCAATGACTCGTTGACATCGGGGAGTTCCCACAAATCCATAGCCCAAAAAGTAGATAAAATGCGTCTGTTCAAAATCCTCATAATAGACCATGTAGGCTTAGCAGCTTGATCTGTCTCCTCAATCCCCATTAACTTGAAGAGCAAAATGGTCAGCAAAGTCATTCCATTTTCGGGCACAACTCATCTAATGGAGTTTGCTCAGACCTGATCAATTTTATACGAAAAACAAATAATTTTTTACACGGGCTGGTCCAACTTAGATCCACCAATTAATTAATCTAACATATACCAGAAATTAAACCGACAGGAAAGTTATGATACTTTTAAAAAATTACTAATTTTTGATCATTTTCATCTTCGAGAAACTTATTACCAATATAAAATATTACTACCTCAAGAGTCAAGATACAGACCTTTTTCATTTTGTTTTCCAATAATTTGCGGAGGTGAATTAGCTATATGGGCATTGAGCCCTTTTTCCATTTTATTTATACAATACATTTGACGACTTCGCTATAAAACTTTCGCTATGAGTATAACTATTACTTAACCTACGTTGACCGAGAGAGAATTTTTAAACATTTTTTAATGACAATAAAATCTTTTTTGTACATTTTGGCTCTGGCTAAAAACCCAGTTAACATCATCACTCGAGTAGAAAATGGAGATTTGGCTCAATTTAATGAAATATCTGCAATCTTAGGAGACGTTTGGTAATATTTCTATTGTTCTGCTTCATCATTTTTTATTATCATGAATAGAAAAGGAACATAAATTTATTTATGTGCGTCAGTTGATTTTTATATTCCCCATAATAAAAAAATGCCCATAAGGAATAGATTTTGAGTAGCAATAATAAATAGATTTTTTTTTTTTGTTATCGATAACAAAAAGATAAATAAGGTCATTTTAGAGAAACAAGCTTAGTTATGTAATGTTTGTCTATACACAATCGACACAACATTCAACAAGACTTACATCTAAACTGGATCTCTTGACTTGATCCAAGTCTCCATTTTTATGAATAAAAAATTAACACTAAAATCTAGTAAAATTAATTTATAATATTCTTTTCCTAAATTTCTTTTTTCCTTACCAAAAAAAAAAGGATTTTAGGAAAAAGATTATAAATTGTAATTTGATTAATTTTACTAGATTTTAGTGTTAATTTTAGTTTAAAATTAGTTTAGCATAAAAGTTGGATTTGAAATTAGCTAAACTCTTAGGGTTTTACCACATGAATTTTTCAAAGCTGTTTTCTTTTAGAGATAATGCTAGGTCGCCATGACTTGATGACTCCACTGAGAGAAAACTCTTCTTCCCTTACAAGAAGAGTTTGTCTTATATTAAAGACATCCTTTAAGATCCTCTATAATTCTATTTTAAAAAAAAAAATCAGATTGCTCTGAACAACCCTTTTGCATTATTTTAACAAACAAATGATTCATTTGTCTTATATTTATAGCAGTCAAATAAGTCTGTGCTCCATGGATTTCTAGTGTCATTTGTCTAAAGGTTTGATGAGGTTTGTGCAAATGAGGGCACTACCTTTAAAATCACCTCCCTCTTCAGTCTTTTATTACGCAACATTTGCTCTTCTTTTTGTAGTTAAAAAAACTCAAATGTGCATACACTTGTTTAACGTCATACTAAAAGATCTATTGCAAAGTCATCTTATTTTGAGTTCTGAACAAGTGTGGCTCTTTGTTGCCATTTCTAATCATCAATTTTTGACTAATTTTTAGTTGGATTTTTTTATGCCACTTTAGAATATTTTGATAAATTAAATCATTACACAAATCTAGTTAATTCAAATATGAATTGTTAAATATCCACCGATACTTTTGTAATAAAATAAAATAATTTGAGAATATAAATTTCGAGAGTTGTACTAAATGTATTTTTTTATTCCAAGAATAAAATTTTATATATAATCACTAAATACGTTTTTTTTTGTTTCGAAATTCGTCTATTGAATAGAAATAGAAATAAAAAAGGAAAAAAAATGTCACCACAGGGCACCAAATATTTTCAAACCATTGAATAGAATTATAAACGAAGGAAGAAAGAGAGAAGAGAAGGAGAGAGTTGCCCTTCGACCGAAAAGAAAAGGTCGTCCGCTCGCCGACGACGTCGTTTGACGTGGAATTCGTAGCTCGCAGTCCGTCTTCCCTCTTCTTTCTCTTCCTCCCTCCCCGGCTGCAGAACTCCAATCCTCCTCCCCCTTCTCCCGAACTGAACTGCGCCTGCCTACCTGGTCAATCGCTGTCCACGCCCATGTCCGTGCCGCAACAGGAGCTGGCCCTCTCGTGCTCAAACCCTGTCTACAGAATCACCCTCTGAAGCAGACGACGCAACACCTCGGCCGTCAATCTCCATGGCCAGACCTCCTTCCCGACTCTGATGCCGGCTCCTCAATCGAACAATGCTCTCGCTCAAACATGTGAGCAAGACCAGGGCGCTCCTCCTCCCCCCAGTCCCTCGCCCTCGACCACCATGCCCTCCTCGCCACCGCCGCCGCCTCCCCGCCGCCCCCGCCGCCTCCCCCGCCGCCGCCCCCTCCGCCGCCGCCGCCCTCCTCCACGCGCCGCAGCGGGCCGGCGCCGCCCTCACCACGAGGGAGCTCGTGCTCTCCTTCGCGCAGTGGTTCCAGTCCAGCAAGAACTCCGTGTTCGACCGGATCTTCGAGATCCTGGGCTCGGGCCCCGACGACGGCCGGGGCACCCCCGACTCGGCGCTCTCGCGGCTGGGCCTCCGCCTGACTGAGCGCCTCGTGCTGGACGTCCTCGACTACGGGACGAGGAGGCACGGCGGCGTGCTCCCTTGCCTCAAGTTCTTCGACTGGGCGGGCCGTCAGCGCGGGTTCTACCACACGCGCGCGACCTTCCATGCGATTTTTAAGATCCTGTCGACCGCGAAGCTCATGTCGCTGATGATCGAATTCCTCCAGAGCTGTCAGATGCAGAATTACTTCCACCGGATTAGGTTTAACGATACATTGGTGATGGGGTATGCGGTCGCTGGGAAGCCCGAGTTTGCACTCCAGCTGTTCGGTAAAATGCGCTTTCGAGGTTTGGACTTGGATACGTTCGCATATCACGTGTTCTTGAACGCTTTGGTGGAGGAGAGCTGTTTTGACGCTGTCGAGATGGTGGCGAAGCAGATTTCTCTGAGGGGGTTCGAGAGCGAGATCACGCACTCGATCATGATGAAGTGCTTTTGCAAGCGGAAGCAGATGGACAAGGCGGAGGAGTATTTGCGCGGGTTGGCTAGCGAAGGGAAGAATTTGAGCGAGCGTTTGCTGTGCACGTTTGTCGATGCTCTTTGCCGGAATGAGAAATTTGAGCAGGCATGTGCTTTGGTAGAGGAGTTTGCAGAGTTAGGCGTCATGCCCATGGACCGTGTTTACGGTGTGTGGTTAGGAGACCTTGTCCGAGCTGGGAAAATAGACAGAGCCTTGGAGTTTTTTCAGTCCAAGAAGCATTTGGAAGGATATATTCCTGATATGTATCGCTATAATATGTTGATATGCAAGCTTTTAAGGCAAAATCGTCTCGAGGAGGTGTTTGACATGCTGATGGAGATGAAGGAAGCCCACGTTCTACCTGATAAGGTCACCCTAAATGCTGCTCTATGCTTCTTTTGTAAAGCTGGAATGGTGGAAGTTGCCCTTCAACTGTTTGATTTGAGGGCCGAATTCGGGCTCTCCATCAACGGGATGGCTTACAACTATTTGATCAATACATTGTGCGGTGACGGGAGCACGGACGAAGCATATCGTGTCTTGAAGAACTCTATGGTGCAAGGTCATTTCCCGGGTATAAAAACCTTCGACGTCCTGGCAGATGCTTTGTGCAGTGAGGGAAAGCTTGATAAGATGAAGGAGTTGGTGGGCGCGGCACTGGATCGGAATTTTATGCCTAGTTTTCCCACATACGAGAAGTTCATATTGGCCCTGTGTAGGGCTAAGAGGGTAGAAGAAGCTTATTTATTACATGGGGAGATCAATAAGGTTGCTCGTTTCACCAGGAAAACAGCTATCTTGAAGTTGATTCATGGCTTTAACAGTTCAGGTAGGGGGGATATTGCGGCCAGGCTTCTTATTGAGATGCAAGATAAGGGTCACGTTGTGGGTAGGCCATTGTTCAGGGCGGTAATTCGCTGCTTTTTTTCCATGGAAAATCCGGAAAACCAATTCCTAAGATTCCTGGAAATGCAGCTGTCTCGTGGTGAACCGAGCATTGAGTTGTATAAGAACTTCATTGATGGAGCTGGGCATGCCAAGAGACCTGAACTGGCTAGAGAAGTATATGAGATGATGAGGAGAAATGGCATTCAACCTGATGTGCAGGCTGACTTTCTCATGTTACAGAGTTATCTCAAGAGCGAGAAAGCTTCGGATGCTCTCAATTTTTTCAGTGATATATGCCATAGGAGAAAGGTTAGCACGAAACTTTACAATACCCTTATTGCTGGTCTCTGCAAGATTGGAAAGGCAGATGTTGCATGGGAGTACATGAGCCAGATGAAGGAAAAGGGGTTGGTTCCAAGTGCTGAATGTTATGAGCTTCTCGTGCAGCTCCACTGCTCACAAGAGCAGTATGATGCTGCATTTGATGCTATTGCTGACTTGAAGAACGTCAAACGCCCCGTCACGGCCTTTACTGGCAATGTGCTTTTGTTTCATTCCTTGAAAAGCCCGAGGCTATACATGGCATGGGCACGTTCAAGCAAAGAGCATGATCAGATATCTGAGATTTCAGAGCTTGGCCAACTCCTTAGAGCATTTACTGTTGAAAATATAACTGGTGAAGACGTTGCGAACACAGAAGAATTGATCAAACGTTGCTTCCGGCCCAATCTTTACACTTACAACATGTTACTGAAGAAACTGTGCATGACTGATGTGGACGGTGCTATCGAGTTCTCCAACAGGATATGCAAAATGGGATTCGAACCTAACCTGTGGACTTATGACATTTTAGTGCATTCTCTTTTCATGCATGGAAGAGCAACCGAGGCTAAGAGATGGGTGAAGCAGATTAGTTGTACGTACCCGTCTCGCCGAGGTTTAAGATATTTGTCAGGCCGGCAGTCATCACTGGCCGCAAGTTACTTGTAGTCATTCAGAATAGGACTTCAATTTTGGTGAGAAATGATGTGGTTGGCATTTTGGTCTGATGGTTGTGTCAAATGTCAAAATGACGTCGACCCGTGTACATTACAATTTTTTCGTGGGGCATGCTCTAGTCGGAGGAGAGAATCACATGTAAGTTTTTGCTCGTTTACCACATCGAATGATCTAATAAACATTTGATTTGATTCTTGCTGGTGCTGTCTGCATGGTCAACTGCATCTGACAAAATTTCTATGTTCACGTCATTGCTGACTACTAGCTAGTTACTTCTGCTCATCTTCCCTCCTTCGCAGATAAGTTCTTGGCCTCTTGCTTCTTGTGCTTGATTCTGATTTCTGTGCTAATGCTTTGCTCTGATGAGTCTGATATCGATGGCAACGCCACATCTAATTTGATCCCGTGGACAATTTGAACTGTCGGATTTGGCGGGTCTCTAGTGCAGTGGGCGTATTATGATGGGTTGCGATCTTTGTGTCTGCCAAAAAACCGAGTCTGCACAAGAACTTCGACGATTAGTTGCACTCATTCTGCTATCTATTTGACTTTAGAGAAGCACATGATTGTGCATGTGGCACAAATTGGCTCTCCTTTACAAGTTCAAGTTCAGTTGGTGGCTATGAGAAAGTTTGACAGATTGGTAATGTCCCTTTAAAGAAGTTATATCCCAGCATTGATGGTTTGGTTTCTTTTGGAGAGGTTAGGGAAAACTTATAAGATTGCGTGTCGGTCTGTCACGACTTTTTAGTTTCCCGCAAATTCGACTTGCAATCTTTTCTCCATGGACAAAATTGTAGTTCAAAATTTCAATTGAACTATCGATTAATACAAGGGCCTTTTATCGTGTAAAGTTTCAAAACTTTAGGATATTTGACCTTCTATAAGAATTAACTATTCTAATTATAGCATAGTTAAATTAACTATTCTAATTAATTATAGTTCTTACCAAAAAAAAAAACTATTCTAATTGTAGCGATCAAATTAAAAGACCTCTCTCATATAATTATGACCATTTTATGAAAGAGCAAGGGCACTTAGGGTGCGTTTGTTTGCACCGTGTTTGTTCCCAGGCAGAAATTTCTGTTCAGGCAGAAATTTGTTTTTTGTTCAGGGGAAAAAGGAACAAACGCGTTTGCGTGCGTTTTGTTCCTTTTGTTCTTTTGTTCCCAGGAACAAAAGGAAAGCAGAAATAAACAACAAATTTGTGTTTTTAGCATTTACGAAACACATTGAGAAACAAAAAGAAACAAAAGGAGCAGTCCTCTGCGAGCCTCTCCTCCCGCAAGCGTCTCCACCGTCGTCTTCTCCGGTGCCTCCCACTCTCCGGCGCCGACGGCCGCCTTTGTCTCGAGACCATCCGGCTTTTCCATCGTGCGTCCTCTTCGGCGCCGACAACAAGCTGCGAGCGTCTCCACCTGCGAGCGGGTGACGGAGGCCCAGGTCGCGGAGTCGGCAGGCGGCGGCGGCTGCGGTGGCTTGGGCTCGGCCGTGGGGTCTCGGCGGAGGGCGAGGACGGCTGAGTCGAGTCGTGGGCCGGCGCGTGGTCGACGATCGAGCAGATCTCGAAGTCGTGGGTCACGGCGCGGTGAGATCTAATGCGGCGGTGGCGAACGGAGGCTCGAGACCTGCAGAATGCGTCGATCGGGCGTGAGGCGGAGGGGCGGTCGGCCCGTGCGGTGGCGGCGAGGAGGCGTCGAGCGCGGTCGCCGATGCGGTGGAGGGAGACGACGGTGTGGCTCGGGTCACCGTCGGCCGGCCGCGGCGGCGGGGCGACCTCCCACGCCCAGGCGGGCGAGCTCGATCTCGCCCGGATCCGGCGAGGTCGAGCTCGCCCAACGGCGGCGAGCCTCGCCAGGTGGCTGGGTGAGGCCGCCGGCCATGGCCGAGGCCGGCGGCCGGCCAAAAAGTAGAAAAAAGGAAAAAGGAAAAGAAAAAAAGAAAAAGGAAAAATAAGAAAGAAAATAGAAAATAAAAATAAAAATATTAAAAAATTAAAAGAAATAAAAAAGTATACAAACTTACCAAACGTGTTTCTATTCTTTTTATATTTCTGGAATAATTTACCAAACGCGTTTTTGTTCAAAAATTGTTACTTGGAAACGAAACACTTTTTTTATTTCATTTTTAAACAATTTTAAACAGAAACGTTACCAAACGCACCTTTAATGGCTACCTCTTTAGCCGGGAAAAATGACACTATAAATACCAAAACTTTTTAATGGTACTCGCTTCAATATCATAATTTTTTTAATTACACAAGTGTCATGATTTATATATAACATTTAGTCGAATGCCATAATTATTATTTGAGTGCCATAACTTTTATAGAGCCCCTACTCAAGTGCTGGTTATTCCATATGTCATGACGTTTGTGATGAATGTTTTGAAAAAGTTATGGCATTCATATGACCAATTGATTTTGACAAAAGGAAAGGCAATTGATTGAAAAGTTATATAGTATTTAAGTAGTTAGAAAAAAAAAATAATGACATTTAATTAAGCACTATACAAAAGTTATCGCACTTGTATCATTTTTACCCTTTAGTGGGCAACGATCAATCAAAATATAGAATGAAATCTAATAAAGTAATAATTGCTTAATTAATTAAATTATAGTATAAATAGTATTTATGTTACCTTACGCTTAGCGCTTTTTTGAAATTAGAGTGTTCAAATCTATAAGTTGTTTTAAGTTCGTTTAAGCTTTGTTATACGTAAATTGTCACCATTAAACACAATTACACGTCTATCGTTCTCTTATCTGCACTTTAATTATTTAAAAAAATTCTTTAGGCAAAGTTTAAAAAAAAAGAAAAAAAAAGAAAAGAAGAAGGAATTGGACTGAAGAAGAACTTAAGGCGGACAAATATCAGCAATTCCCGTGGCATCATTGTAATTTCGTGGGAATCCCAGTGGCGAAATAGACCGCCTTCAAATGTATTAGTTAGGGGTCGGCACCGTCTTCTCCGTGCTCTTCCTCTGCGGCAGGGTGACCTAAATCGTTTATACCTTGCTCAGGCTAGTGAGAGAAAGAGAGAGAGATAGAGAGAGAGAGAGAGAGAGATGGCCGTAGCAGCGCCGGGCCACCTCAACGTCAATGAGTCCCCGTCGTGGGGATCGCGGAGCGTCGACTGCTTCGAGAAGCTCGAGCAGATCGGCGAAGGCACTTACGGGTTCGTCGGCTCTTTCGTTCTTTCACTCTCTCTCTCTCTCTCTCTTGCTTCCTCTCTCCAATTCTTTATGCCCGTCGTCCTCTAAATCTGTTGCCCATGCAGTTTCTTGGATCGATTTTCATGTTCTTTTAGGGTTTACATGTGGTTTAGCCGTTCGATTTGATGATTATATATCGTGAATTCATGCGTCGGTTTCGTTTCCTTTTTTTTGTAGGTATCGTTTCTATCATGGTTATTTATACATCTGATGATGACTCGATGAGCGATTCGGTCCTGTTTGTCCAGTATCCCATTTGGAAAATTAGGATTTTGTTTTTTTAACAGGATTTTCTTTTTTTAATTATTATTTTTAATTTCGGGGATGGGGATGGGGATGGGGCTGGATGGTCTTGTGTAGTTCCCAGTCGATGCATGTCCGGGTTATTCCCATTAAAAGACCGGAAATTTTAGAGCTCTGGGTCGTGCGGAGCGAGTTTTGAGATTTGTTAGATCCTTTTGTATAGAATGAGAATTTTTGTAACTGTGTATATTGAGGAATTTGACCATAATGGAATGTGCTAATTTTTCTCCTCTCCTGCTTCGAGTTGTAATTTTCTTTAGCTCGGCCTGTTTCTCTTATTAATCCAGTCGAATCCCTACCAGTGAAAACTTAACTTAATGGCAACCCTAGTTGATTCTGCTACAAGATTTAAGACTCAAATACAGTTTTCTAATGAAGATATCACAGCTTGTATTGTAGACTATGAGCCTCCTTTACAAAGGCCTGGAGTTCTCCTTTCCTATGCATATAGTCTATCTCGTGCTTCTCTTTGCCTGTAAATGGGAAGTTTGGTGCCTTAGCGAGCTTCTCTTCTCATTCGAAGGCCCACGTATCATATATGAGGCTTGATTTTTCAAGACACAAATATGCCCTTCAATTTTCAAGGATTGCCTTATTCACTGAGTCCTTGTTACATGAAGATGATTCATTTGGCTTTCAATGGCCTCCCGTGTTCATTTTTGCCCTTCTCTCTCTCTCTTTCCCCGTTCCTTTAAGTGTGTAAGAAAGCAAGACTTGGTGTTATGATAAGGTTTCTTTATTGTGATACGATGCTCACAGGGTGAAATCTGTAAAATAGCCTCTCCGTAATAGCAGGAGAAGGCTGCATACATCTAGCCCTTCCCAAAACCAACAATATGGGAGTCTTGCAAAACACTTTTCTATAGTTGAGTTTAAAGCCAATTCTGGGAACCGTTTTGTACTGATCATTAGAGGAAACAAATCTCATGTGTACAGTTTATTCCAAAAAAAATGTACAGTGTAACAAGAAGCAGCAGCATTCATGTTTCCTTCCGTATAATAAAGATGTTACCTTTAATTATTCTTAACGTATTGTAACTACAAGGGCAATCTACAAAATCATGTATCGGGTGTCTTACTATTTGGAGTGCAGTTATTTATAATTTCCAACTCTCCGTATTGCATCTAATGGGGCCTTATGTGACTTGTCACATAAACGCTCTTCACATGCATTCCATAGAGCTGAACTCCCCTCATACACAGCCAAAAAACATTGATATTGAAGAAATAATTCAACTAGACCGAATGATGACCCTTTATAAAAGATATTTTGGGGACAAAAATGCATATTTGTAGATTGAAAACGACATATTGAGGAGCTGTAGTGTGGTTTTTCCTCACTTCAGTGATGAAAGGGTTAGCCTCAACGGTTGATTTTATGACAATCCTTGATCATGCATATGTATGACGCATGGCATGTGACAGAGGAGGTAATTTCTCGCCAGAGAATGACTCTATTAATAGTCGATATTTATAGTGCTTTTCTAAGTTTATTTTGTGCATTTTCTTTTTTGGCTCTTGTATGAATTTCTTCTTCAATTCTAGTTCCCTCGGCTCAGTAATGCTGCATTGTTTGACTTGTGCATTGTATGGTTCAGATATTAACTTAATTTGGTTCATTGATGAATTCCATGCTTTTACTT
Organism: Eucalyptus grandis; assembly: GCF_016545825.1. Classification (NCBI taxonomy): domain Eukaryota; kingdom Viridiplantae; phylum Streptophyta; class Magnoliopsida; order Myrtales; family Myrtaceae; genus Eucalyptus; species Eucalyptus grandis. Next base: position 6,308,848 of record NC_052621.1, on the reverse strand, counting down.
TCCCTGTGTTGTTAATGTTGTAAAATAACTTTATGAGTCTGCTCAAACGTTTTTCTTAGTTTCTTTTTAAGATTTTATTAGATTATTAGAGTTGGTGACAACTTTGAATGCTATTTCAATCAACTAGGCTGTGCTGTGCTGTGCAACATGGCAATAGACCAGCACCTTCTGCAAACATCTCTGAGAAGTGTGCTAAACATGTGTATTGGCATTTTATGTAATGTCTATAAGTAATTATATAACGGTTGACGCTGCACATCATATTCTACAAGAAAAAATAATGTAAAATTAACCTTGCTTTGTGATTCTCATCCCTACCTAATGCATGCAGTCAAGTTTACATGGCTAAAGAGAAAAAAACTGGTGAAATCGTGGCTCTGAAGAAGATTCGGATGGACAATGAGAGAGAAGGGGTATGTCTTATCCAGTTTTCTCAGGTTTCTTTTGGTGCTTCAACAAGGTCAAGTTGGATATCTAATAATTTAGAAATTGTTAGTTGAAAATGCTCTGAGATGATTATTGGATATCTTGTCTTGATTGTGATCGTTTCTTATCCTTCATCTGTAGTTTCCAATAACTGCCATACGTGAGATCAAAATTTTGAAGAAACTCCATCATGAAAATGTGATAAAGCTGAAGGAAATCGTGACTTCTCCAGGTAATGTGATTGAATTAAGCTATCTGTTGACCTAGCCATCTGTAAATCTATCCTGTTCTAAGATATGTAATATTTTATTTAATACGTGATTGGTGTTTGTATTTCAACTGATCTCTATCATCCATGCAGGTCCTGAAAAAGATGAGCAAGGAAGGCCAGGCAAGTAAATTTTTACAGGGCCCTGCAGTATAGCTTTGTATGATATTACAATCTTCACAGATTGTATATGGACAGATACATGCTTAATGCATACAACATGGATGTTCTTATGTAGGCATGGAGAGAAATTTTTTGTGCTGTGCATGTATGTGCATCCAGCTATGTACATACTTGAAGAATAGATAGTTCCATGAGACTAGAAGAAAGAAAGAGAGCTGATCTCATGGACTAGATTTTACATTCTTAATTTGTTCTCAAATGGGGATATTGGATGTTTGACGTGAGACGGGCAAATTGGACTGCAGAGGGAAACAAGTATAAGGGTGGCATCTACATGGTTTTTGAATACATGGATCATGATCTAACTGGCCTTGCCGACCGTCCAGGGATGAGATTTTCTGTTCCCCAAATAAAGGTATCAAATGTTCATTATCCTTTTTGTGACAGACAGAGAAATGGGCAGTTCTAATATTTTCTTTCCTTTTCTGCCCTTCCACAGTGCTATATGAGACAGCTTTTGACAGGGCTTCATTATTGTCATATCAATCAAGTTCTTCATCGTGATATAAAAGGTACTTAATGCTTTGATCAATTACATTTTTTCTAAGTGATGTGGCTGAGATTTTTTGTATGTGGTGCAGGGTCTAATCTTCTTATTGACAATGAGGGAAACCTGAAGCTTGCAGACTTTGGCCTCGCTCGATCTTTCTCAAATGATCACAATGCAAACCTCACCAACCGTGTTATAACATTGTGGTATAGGTCTGTGCTCTTGAAAAGGATTGGATTAAATCTGTTGGACGAATAGTTTCAGTAGTCTTTGACCTTTCTTCGGTCAAGCACTGCACTGATAAATCTGTAGGGTGCAAAAGCATGCATGCAGTATTGTGAGTATGCATGCAATATCATGCACATGATCCAACTCTAGTCTTTTATTGCTCCCCCTGTAGACCTCCGGAGTTGCTGCTTGGGGCAACAAAATATGGTCCAGCTGTTGATATGTGGTCTGTGGGTTGCATCTTTGCCGAACTTCTCCATGGGAAGCCAATTTTTCCTGGAAAAGATGAGGTAATATCCTGTGTATTGTCATTTGGGTTACCTTGTTTTTTTCTAGTTATGCTGGGAAGACCATGTATTTAGTTACTTAAAAAGAAAAATAGAGCTTTGGTGATGAGATAACTACTGGGTATATACTCTACTAGGTTTTAGTATTTTAATTGCTTGTATGTAGTTTCGTCTCCCTTGCATTGATTGCTAGATGATATATTTTGTCAATCACGCGCTTTTTTATTAACTTTTGTAGCCAGAGCAATTGAACAAGATTTTTGAGCTTTGTGGAGCTCCGGATGAAATTAATTGGCCTGGTGTCTCGAAGATTCCCTGGTACAACAACTTCAAGCCAACCCGGCCAATGAAGAGACGCCTCAGGGAGGTATTCAGACAGTAAGTAACTCAATGCCACAAATAGTAATCAGCGGAATTTCCTGAAGGAACTGCAGCTGACTTCACGGGTGTTGATGAATTTTGCATTTATCTTACAGTTTTGACCGGCATGCTTTGGAGTTACTAGAAAGAATGTTAACACTGGATCCTTCTCAGGTAATACTGAATACAACTTCTGTTTTTCTGTTCATAATTGGTCTCATGGCTATGAAATGCACCAGGTCGTTCTCTCTTTTCTTCACTTTGGTAGAGGCCTTGTCATTGATATCTTTACTATTGATAGGGGAAATTTTAAAAACCATCCTCACTTTTCATCTTCGTATCAATTAACATCCTTGGTTGTGATATCTACAATTCACATCTCACGCAAAACACCTAAGCTAAAAAGACCAAAGTACCCTCAAGTACACCCCTGTTTCTCTGGTAGACCATCTCTCTCTCTCTCTCTCTCTCTCTCTCTCTCTTCCCCATTGGTGCCCACTATTGGAGCTGCTGCCCTGCCACCAATCCTGATAGATGCCAACCATTACCAATGCTGGTGCCGACCACATACTCGGATAGGCCCAATCAGCGCTCCTCTGTGTGCATCTCTTTCTTCCCTCTGTCCCCCGCTATCTCTTCTCTATGTTTTTTTCACTCTCTTTTCTCTGCTATAGCCGATCATCCAATTGGTTAATGCACTTCCATATGCAGAATAAAATTGGGGAAGTGCAAGTGAACAGAAATCGACATGGTGTTTAACATTGTGATTTTCTTTTGTTGCGTGCAGAGAATTTCTGCCAAGGATGCGTTGGATGCAGAGTATTTCTGGGCTGACCCATTGCCTTGTGATCCAAAGAGGTCTGCTCTGCTCCAACTTCATTTTCTTTTTGTTTACAATTTTTTCCATTTCTCAGATTAATTGTCATTTGGCAACCTTGATGCTATCTCAAATATGTCTTTTTGACCATTGAACTTGACGCTGCAGTTTGCCTAAATATGAGTCATCTCATGAGTTCCAGACGAAGAAGAAGCGCCAGCAGCAGAGGCAACACGAGGAAACAGCCAAGCGCCAGAAACTGCAGCATCCTCCTCAGCATCCCCGGCTGCCACCTGTTCAGCAGTCAGGGCAAGCGCATGCACAAATGAGGCCAGGACCTAACCAACTCATGCATGGTTCCCAGCCCCCCGTGGCGACAGGCCCGCCGGGGCACCATTATGGAAAGCCCCGTGGACCATCGGGAGGAGCTGGGAGGTATCCTTCCAGTGGAAACCCAGGCGGTGGGTACAATCACCCAAGTCGCGGTGGTCAAGGAGGTAGTGGAGGTTACAACAGCGGGCCATATCCTCCTCAGGGGCGAGCTCCACCGTATGGTTCGAGTGGAATGCCTGGTGCTGGACCTCGAGGTGGCGGGGGTAATAACTATGGTGTTGGTCCATCGAATTATCCTCAAGGTGGTGGTGGTCCTTACGGTGGGTCTGGTGCTGGTCGTGGGTCAAACATGATGGGCGGTAACCGGAATCAGCAGTACGGCTGGCAGCAGTGAATTTCCACTGGTCGCTGCTATTGTGGGCAAAAGGTTTTTGAATTGCGAGTGTAGTTTTTTATGATGACACTATTTCTGCGAAAGAGCAAAGAGGATCCACATACAAGAGTTGTTACGCTACACATCCTATACCATCAAAGGAACGTTGGAATGCCAGCATTGCTGTTTCATGATTGATACGTGTATGTAAAATCAATGTGGAAGCATTGTAATCTTGGCTTTGTCGAGGCTTTGCTTGAATAATGGTTTCCAATCGGTTTCAATGACGGCGTACAGACCCACTTGTTTCGGGATTATGGTACTTGCAATGGTGTGCTTTAGCATCTCCGACAATCATTTATCTGAACAAGGAAAACTTGTATGACAGTGAGATTATTCAGAATCCAATTGCCAATTGAGCTAGATCTTCACAAGTGAGGCAGTTTTGGAAGAATTGGCACTCTTAAACCCTAAGTAATTGTTACTTAGTTTGATCCGCAGGGCCTCTTTTGGTTCAGGAATCAGATTCGTTAAAGGGTAGGGTTTCAGGTCCCAGTATCGGCGCGTTTAAACAAAAATTAGAGTAGGATTTGGATACCATACAAGATAAGATTCTTCAAAAAAATGCGAATCTGATAACTTAGCTATGGTTAGGATTGTAATTCGATTCGACTATTGAAAATTTCACTCCACCTCCAACTGCCACCAGCAGCAGTAGCTGGTGATCATCGGCCAGAGGCGTGGTGGCTGGTTGTGGGAAGGTTTTGCAATATGGGTGATTCAAGGTTTCAACTTTATTTTCTAATTTTTTTATTCGTTGATTTCACGCCAACGTGGAACATTTCAAAAACTAGAAGGATGGTTTTGAATTTCGGGCAAAAGTAACCGCCAGTGCCAATTGATCAGAAAAATGTTCAGGTCAGGGCCAGTTAAAACTTCCTATTCAAAATCAGGAAACATCTTTGATACTTAAGGCAACCAATTTACATACAAATCACTGTTGGTCTATTTACATCAGAACTAATCTTGACCAGCAATAACTAGAGCAAGGCTGCTAAAACCCCCTGACCTAGATATATCCTTGAAACACAAACAGAAAACAGGAAATATATTTGATACCCAGTTGGAGAAAGCCTAATGTACTATACAAACGCAATCCTTTTACTGAACTCGTGTATATATGAACCAGCGGAATTCGCATTACAGTTCAAGTGACATCAAAAGTCTCTGATCCTTTGATGTAGGAGATGAAGCGGCTTCAACAATCTGCACATGTTTAAAAAAAACAAAAGAACCTGAATGTTTTCAGAGTAAATTCTTCAACAAGAAGCAAAAGAAATAGGACATGGTAGGAGCAGTGGAATGGCAAATGAAGATGCCACCTTCACCCTCTCAAGTGCCAAACATATTAAATAGGGTGCGCAAGGCCCAAGGGCATCCTCGAGGATGCCTCTAGACTGAAGAAAATGCTTCGAGACAGTAAAAGCAAGCAGCATAATGATAAATGCTATAGTTTGGTTGCCCATAAAAATTCAAATCAGGCCTAATTCCTAAAATTTCCAAATTCACATGCTTAAAGACACCAGCTGTATCACAATCGACCGATAAACAAGGAATCTCGAGTTTCACAGAGCTAGAAGCTATGCACCAGAAAGGGTTCATAAACCAAGTTGCAGAGACTGGACTGGCTGAAAATTTAAGGATTGTTCATTTTGAACAAAAGGAGATCGATTGTTAGCAGATATTCGAGTTGTTTCTAGCCTATGGTGATCAAAACTTAACACTAGTATGTCTACTAATAGTTTCAAGTTAATAACAGAGCAAGTACGCTCTGCGATGAAAATATATATATTTCTATAAGAGAAGTTCTAGCATGGTCTGGAACTATCCACAGAGATAATTTTCAAATTGTGCTTCTGAAAGACTATAAAGGCCATTGCACAATTGAAACATAGAGGTGTGAAACTTGGAACCAAGTGTGTCCTTGAGACACTAATCTGAAGAGGATAAATGCGGCCATTTTGCACAAATCAGGAAATAGAAGGAATTCAAACCTAGCCTTCATCATTAGATGGACCGAGCTAAGCTAGGGCCGGACCTACTATCAGGGTTAAGTTGTCTTGTCAAGCTTGTCCACGAAAATCCTAAAAAACCAATAATGAAAGTGCAGGCTTGGGCAGGCTAATCAGTCTACGGAGGATTGACCTATGAATCATATTCAGATATATCCTTCATCTAGAATAAGCCCTTTTGTTACATCAAGGGAAGGAAAAACATAACAGCACGACTTGAGCAGAATGAACTCTTATACATAAGAGAAAAGAGAACAAAGAGGAAAAAGAAGAGGCTTAAAGTTACGTTCAATGCAAGAAAGTACCAACAGCAGCAATTTACCAACTTGCTAGCAAGTTGAAGCTAAATACAAGCAAGAATGCACGTGAAGAACTTAAGAAGAACTAAATCCCCCAAATAATGGCATACAAAGAAGTTGACCTTGAAGCCAGTCTTTTTGTACAATTTCTGAGCAGCCACATTATCTGCATTAACATGAACGTATAACTGCTTCATACCTGTAGCACCATCCAAAAAAGGATGAAACCGTGTATTCCATACAAAGATTAGAGGTTGTAACTTCTATTGCTAGAACAGAATCATACCGGCTGAGTTTGCAATATCTGTGGCTAAATAAATCATATTAGATGCAATACCCTGGCACCGAGCAAACTTGGATACACAAACATTTGCAATATAAGCATACTTATGTGCATCAAAGGGCTCCTGATTTGCAAAGACTCTAGAAAATCTTTTCAGCTCCTGGAAACCACAAGCAATGGCTATAGATGAGATTCAACTCTGAAGTAACGTTCCAACTTATCAAGAGCGTCCTTCACAAGACTAGCTCTGTCATCTTATATGAGGTATTCAAGCCAAGATCAAGATAACTGCTAGAAAAAGAAGATCAAGGGAAAAAGAAATGCATACCCCAGGGTACGTTTCCCCTTGCATAAACTGTCTAATACTAAGGTCTAAAGTTCCAACGACACTATTTAGCACAGTTCTTCTCACATTTTTGTCTTCCTTCTTAACCTGCATGAAAGAACATAAGAAACAGACATAAGCAGTAACTTCGTTTACCAAGTTCTTGCAACTACTTTTTGACCTAAATATTGAATGAGAGACAGGGAGCAAATTTCAGTTGTTTACATGACTCTTGGACATTAGAAACTTCGAATCCTGTGTAACCCTACAGATGTCCTGAGGTTTTGAGCCCCCGAAATTTCCAATAAGGGACAAGGCAAACAAAATAAAAACTATGATGAACCATTGCTCAAATTGCCACGAGAATTGCATATTCACATTTGATAGATTAAAGATATACATGAAAAGCAAAATTAGAGTTCAATTCCACATGTAATATTCACTTTACGACCACGCCATGCATGCAATCCTTTCAAACTAAACTAAGGGCTTGTTTGATAAACTCTAAACAAATACCAATGACAGACATGAATCAAATGCTAAAAATTATTAGTTTCTTACCAAGTAAGGAATTGTGAACACATTGATAAGTTTTAGCAACACAACTGGTAAGATTCTAGTTACCACTAAATAATAGTTTCATTGAATGAATTATGTGACCATTTCCATTAAGTGATTATTGACTTCAATATTTAGTTAATACGATTTTCAGTGACACCCAAGTAAAAGCACCAAAGGGGACACAATTCGATGATGTCCAGCCATGAATATAACAAGGTATGACATTAAATTGAATACATTGCTCTGATCAAGAAAGGCTAACCATATGACCTCCAACTTCTAATATTTTCTTCAACTCGTAATCCTTTAGACAAGAAGAAATATTTTCATTTCAATTGTTCTTCTCTCCCTTTTGTCCATTTGCATCATTTTAGTGTGACTAACTTTTTACATCTCCAATGTAAAGGCTTAATATTGCAGCCTGTTCATGGAATATCATTAACAACATAACAATCAGGGGGTGATAAAACATACTGTAACAAAACAAAAGCACTTCAATGAATTTCCATCCTGCCCGAGGCATCTCCTCTTCAAAGCATAAAACTCCTGCCACGTGCAAAGAAAAGATAAGAGTGACCTTATGAAAAAAAAATGACAATACTGCACAACGAAGCAAAGTAAGTGTTATCTACATCTCATTTAGGATGGAATCAACTCATCAAAACACAATTCAGGAGCAGATCCATAATAAGAAACTGTCATCTGGAAAAAAAAAGAAGCGAAAAACAAAGATTTCCTATTTCGCAAAATAGGCAGATATTTATGCATATTAAGGGAAATAACTGATAGTCAGCATGACAATAGCTTTAGAAGTCTGGGAGCCAAGGACCAATCAATATTATACTGCATGCCTCAAATAACTCAACTTTCAGTAGGCAATCTAGATTAACAAGTCAGAAAACTCACCTGCTCCGCGTATGTCCTCTTATGATTGTCAATGTGCCTGGAAAAGCAAATTAGTTACATTAAGCAATCAGCCAATTTGGATAATAATGTCATTAGAAAATGACATTAAGCCACAAAAATGTATTCACGAGCCAGATGCAGTGACACCTTAGTAGTAAACAATCTGAAATTAGAGCCACTGAACTGACCTCATATAGGATAAAGACTCCCAATGAGCTTCGGCTCGCAACCATGCTGCCGTCTGCCAAGACATACACACCCGACGCAATCAAAACACAAATTGCACACAAACAAAAAACATAAGATCGAAACAGCCCCATCACATCTTTTACACAAATAGAAAAATGAAACCGACCCAATATTCTTCATCCAAAACGGCTTCGCGGGCGACGAACCGCCCGAAGCACCGCTTCAGCAACCCGCTGCATTCCTCGTCGGTAAGCTGCAACCGGTTAAAAGAGAGCTGCGGCATCCTGCTCGAAACATCGCCCTTCGAAACAGCCGGAAGCTGTATGCTATGCCCATTACCGATCCCATTATTGCCGCTACTACTATGATCGCAATGATGGGTCTCGATGGTCCTCCATTTGCCGAGCGAAGCAGGGAACGTTTCCCTGCGAGCAACCCAATCGCAAAAAACCGCGAAACGAAAACAATCACCACCCAATTCGACCGAAAGAGCCCAAGTCAACGCATCGACGAAGACAGGTTTTAAAAAAAAAAAAGAAAAAAAGCGAGCTTTTCGCTTCGCAGCAAGAAGCGCAGAATTCCTCCACCTACGGACCCGAAATGCGACCGGACGGAGAGGCGCCGGCTGCCAGGCCGGGCCTGGGCCGGGCGGTTCCGGAGGACCTGGTGGCCGTGGGGGAAAGCCAGGAACTCCGGCGCCGACGTAAAGGCGAGGCCTTTGCCCATTCGGTTCGAAGGAGGCGGGGAAGGAGGGAGAGGAGAGAGCTTTTCTTCAAGATTGGGGCAACTGGGTCGGGAGAGGCGGACGCGAATTCATGGCTGGGGACGGAATTCGGAGAATTCTTGTGGGGCTGCCGGGGCGCGGAGGGGAAGCGGAGGTGCGAGACGAAAGAGGAAAGTCTGCATTTTTGGCGTGAACGAGAGAGAGGAGAGAGAGAGAGAGAGAGAGAGAGTGGTCGGCCGGTTTCGGGCGTAATCTGATTAACAGACAAAAATAATATGAAATTGGATAATCTCTCTCTTCTTCTCCTTCGTGTGGATAATGCCGTGTTTCTTGCGTGTCGCGCCTCGGCTAATCTTGAATCAAATTACCATATCGCCCTTTACTTGTTGGAGCAGGATTTTTAAGATGTTGGGGATGTGGTAAGGTAATTTTGGTTTTTCGAGCAATTATCAAACGCGTTCATTTTTATTTTCTTCTAATTTCTGCCCTAAAATCTCGAAATTATGAGGACGGCATAAAAAGGAGACTGTCGATCTGTCCTGGTCTTGCAACTTTTCCCGCTTTTAGGATGTGGCAAGTGAATTCAATACAATTTTTCACTTGGAAAAATTATAAATTTTATATCGACTTTACTTTTATATCAAATACTCTCTTCATATTTAAAAATTTACAATTATTATTCTCACTTTTTATGTTAGATTATGAGTTCCCTCCTCTATACGTACATAATTTATGAAGTTGACATTTTCTTTGCCAAAGTACCCAATCCCCAACATCAGGCCCAACAACATTAGATCTCACTTGTTGAGTGTAAATATCGAGTGTACATAAATGTAAATAAGTCTTTTTTGGGTTAGAGAGATGGAAGATATAGGGGCGTTCAATATATAGAGCAAGGTTGAGGTTTTTATTTTATTTTATTTTATTTTTTTATAATAATTATCCCTTTTTGGCCTTTATTCGCAGTTTAGAATAAACTTAAAAGAGGGAAAAGAAAATACCGAAAGTATCCATGAAATGTTCTTTTAGGCTAAATGGAAAAATAGATTAAGCTATAAAACAGTCTTTAAAAATAGATAAATGTACAGCCGATGGATTTTTGTGTTGGAGGTTGAGGAAGCAAGAGGATCCATCACCCAAAAATGGAAGGTGGGGTTAAGATGAATCCCCCGTTTTTCTATACTTGGATAGAGATAATCCTAAGATAATATGCAATTGGGCCCAATTTCAGACTAAACAAATCAAGCTCAAATCCAATCACTTGTCCATATCATTTAGTACGATATAACAGAATTTATAAGATCAAGCCTGATAGTTTCATGTGTTTAGATTGACTTTTTGAATTGCGAAATTCAAAAAGTTGCAGTCATACTCAATTACTTTGATAGTACGTTGTCCGTGACACTCTAGAAATGTTCATAAATTTTGACAACATGTCAATATGAGGAAAACACTGGACAAAAAGAGTACACATTCGCAGGCTCCTTCACTGGATAGTGAGTGAAGCTACCAAGAAAATGACTTGCGCCACAAGGAACCAGGAATTTAGTTTCACCTCATGGCTTGAGCAGAAGAGAGGAGGACCGACTGCCCTCGAGCTCGATGCCGCCATCCAGACCAATGCTCCCTCCCTTCAGGAAGCGCGAGTTCCAGTCGGCCGAGAGCTTCCGGTACCTTCTCAATTCGGGGTCGTCCAAGTCCACGTAGTACAGCCCGTAGCCCGACTGGTACCCATCCAACAGCTCGAACACATCAAGGAGGGAGCATGTGAAGTAGCCTTTCGCATTCGAGCCATTCCTTCGCAGGCCAAAGGGAAGAAGAAAAGGTCAGAAAGGTATGCGCATTTGAGTCGCGGGGTTAATGCATATAGGATGCGTACCTTACTGAATCCAGCAGGACACCGATGTGCTCTTGCAAACATTGAATTCTCGGCCAGTTTTCAAGTGATGCGTTTCGCTGCATCCTCAGACCTGTGAAGAGACAACCGAAAGTTCCTGCTCGTGAAACCGCATTCCAGGAAAAGGAATCATAATCCGGGAACCTGAGTAGAATGTCGAAACAATTTGGTTTCTTATTCTTTCAGTAAGCAACGGCTTCGAACTAGTCTCCTCAAATGAGGCTCCGACGATATAATTCACGACGTGTCTTGATTGAAGTTTACAGACTCGAGACTTGCTTTACGATGTGCTCTTATGCATTCGAATTCAACTTATCGACTGTGAAAAGAAAGGTCTCCTAGTCTGAACTAGTGTGCTCATCTTGCGTTCGAACATCAATTAAAAAATCCACATCATATTTGAACTGCCCACAGAGAGAGAGAGAAAGAGAGAGAGAGAGAGAGAGAGAGACCGTTTTCATGGATGAAAATGGGAGGGTTTCCATAATTTTGCATGAATAATTCCAGCACTCCTTGCAGACCCCATGGAGTAAGTTGAAACTGAAAAGAATGCTTCAGCAATTTCACGTTCTTCTCAATAAATTTGACTTATCATTCACCGCGCCGATAAACTCTTACCTCGGACGAAGGTGATGATGTATAATTCGATGATGCATTTTCCGGTATAACTGCCATGGACGAACGAATCAGTCACAATACTCTCGAATAGAATGAGAAGTTTTCAAGTAAAATTTGTGATGAGTAAAATGTTCCTGATGTGATCAATAATTCTCAAGAAACATCTTGGTATATCAGATGTGGTTTTAGCATGCGTAGATGGCCGTTTATAACTCAACTGTGATGCTAAAAGCAATATGAGATCGAGGTACCAAGTTAAGACAAAGCTGGCACTACGGTAGAAGATTGAATAGGTAAAAGAGCACATACGTTCCCATTCTACGGCCATGTCTGCCTTAAAGTCCCTCGGTTCAATGTTCAGGATTTCTGGATCGTCTTTGACATATGTAGCGATGTAGAAATTGACTGCAAAGAAATCAAATGAACTCTTGACTCTTTGAGATTCGCGAGCAGTGAAGGAAGGAAGTCTTGATCCTGCATTCTTCTTCATCACCTCAGGATAGTCCCCACGCACCAGCGGTTCCACAAACCTGCAACAAAGATAGCACCCAAAACTCAGTTTCACTTTCTAGTGAATTCCATCTTGAAACTGACGAATTAACTTTGCAGAAGAAAGACAAAATCTAAGGTAAACCATAGGGCAGGTTCAGAGTTACTTAACGAACAAGATATTCTTATGCAAAACTAATTTCCCATGATTTCCATAGACAATTTGTCAGTAAAGTAATCAAGAGGTCAAACACCTGGTTCAAGTTTGATTGATTTCGAGGGTAGGAGGATACAGATCACTTGTATATCTATCACTCACCAACCCACGAGAAAGTCATTGGCCCTTTGAGCTGCAATGACATCTTCTGTTTTGTTTGTGACGGGAACAAAGTTGAAACTCAGAAGGTTGAGCCCTATGTATCCCTTCTGTACGCTCTGCAATACACAGGAACAGAAGAATGAACATTTGGCCTGATATACAAACATGACGAGGGAAAGGAAACCCGTATTATGTGCCAGCATAAAATCTTAGATTGCATTAAACTACAATGTGTAGGTTGAAACCTAAGGCAGGATTCTATCATTGAGGTTGACTTAGTGGAAGTTCCCCAACGATAAATCAATCAACTGCGTGAAAAGAAAAGAAAAGAACATGAAAACTTTTACTGGTATTTTTTCTGATACAGTCTAGCAGCCGATGCGTGTGACAATAAGATATTGTGAGCTGCCAAGTATGGTTCTGACGACAAATCTCCTCTGGTGCAGTTGAAGTATCCAAATGGAGAAGAACAATGATTTGGCGGTAGCAATCCAAGGTCATAACCAACCATCGAGAAAATATTGGCCTCGTTGAAGGTTGTCCAGTATTTAACTCTGTCCCCGAACATTCTGAAACATACATCTGCATATTCCACAAAATCTTTCCTGCTTCAACATGAATTAGTCCCATCATGATAACGATTTCTTTTACCGGCACTTCATATGATGGAGCTGTAATCAAAGGAACAAGAAGAAAATAAAAAAAGTCGATGGGATTAGTGATCTTACACAATATTTCGACTTATCCATCCTCCATACTCATATTCAAGAGCCTGTGGCAGATCAAAATGGTGTAGTTTCACCTGCGGTTGAATCCCTGCGTGTGAAAATTAATTTGTTACCGTCCATTGGAGGTAGTTCCTTCTCTAATAGATAGGAAAACTGCACAACACATGGAGCATAAAATAACATTAGTATGCATATAAGGTCACTATGGCTTACTAGTTCATTGATGAGGTTGTTGTAGTATTGCAATCCCTTCTGATTCACCGAGCCTCTCCCATCTAAAAGAAGAAATACGATCATATGGTGGAAGAGATCAGAAACAGATGCACCATTTGGAAAAGAAAAGCTACAGTTAAATGGGTTTTTGGTCATACTTGGAATGAGCCTCGACCATGAGATGGAAAACCGGTACGCGTCTAAGCCCATCTCTGCCATGAGTTGGACATCTTCCTGCATCGCATTGATCAGATAGGATTCAGGGATGGTGGGTTGATCTCAAACTGAAGCAAATCTACGTTAGACGGTCACTACTCATGACGACTATCTACCGTAGTGAGAAAATACTGTACATCAAATTGTAACGAGATGACTGGTAAGTACCTTGTATTTGCGATATTGATCACAGGCGATATCTCCATTGGCTCCGCCTGTAATAATCCCTGCAAGATGAAAAACCAGACAATTAGGAGAGCTAAAAGCATGCGCATAAAAATTTAGGCCTGCTCGGTAATGAACTTCCGAGCTTTTAGCAGAAACAAGATGGAGCCTGGTTAAGAATCAGAACAACTATTTTACTTTTCACTGCTTTTCAATGCTTTAAGAAATTCAGCTACTTCAGATGTTCGGCCTTGTCCGCAAGGACTTCAGAGTTCGGTTGGACTCCACCAAACCGAAGCATAAAACCAACTGGAAAGATGATTCATGTGTCAAAGACTCGCCAAGCCATTGCCCGCCTTTTTCGGAGTTTATGATCAGAAAACACAACTATTCTCGAGTCCTATAAATCAGTATAGTACGCGATCCCACTCCACTGTTCAGTGTTCAAACTTTAAATATCAAACCTGAAATGTTCGACTTGCTGAAAGCTGAGCTCAGCTGAGTACTTTTTCTTGAATTATCAAGAAAATTCATTGATATGACAAAATATTATCAGCCAAGGCTCATGGTGCAATTAAATTTGGCAATCCCACAATGGATTTTCAGACCCCAAGTTGATTGTATCATCAATTTTGCAGCACTATATCTTCTCCACCTCACCCTGGAGGCCCAAAGTGAAATTTCCCGATATCATTCAAAATAAGGGTGAGTATGGTCCGGATTGGGCCGGTCCACCCCCTAACCCTAGGACCAACCCGCACGGTACTAGTCCTCAATTTTTGGGATTGATGACCGACCCTATTGAGCTTGGGACCGAGAACTGGACTGACCCAATAGGTTCGATCCGGTTCCAAGGTCAATCCGGAACTAATCGATAATTTTTATTTTATTTTTTGTACTTCTTAAAAAAGCGATTGAAGACCAGACTGACCCAATGAATTTGGTCCGATTTTAAGGTCAACCCAATACCAACCAATAATTTTTATTTAATTTTTTGTACTCTTTGAAAGGGCAACCGAGAATCGTATCGACCCAATATGTTTGATGATGAGCAAGGTCAGTTAAAAAAGGCAAGCAATGATGGTCAAGTGGGGTGAGCGTTAAATAGAATGACCATTGAATGTCGAGCGAGGAGCAACAAACCAAACGAGCATCGAGCGACGAGTAGCATGAGTGACCCAAAATGAGCGAGGTGAGTGTCAAGTGGCGAGCGGAAATATTGTTTCTTTCAATTTTGGTTTATTGAAGACTAAGAAGACAAATAAGATAGAAGAAAACGAATACTAGAGAATGATGTCATAAGGTGCATTTTCGGACGTGGTAAGGACTTCTCGCAAAAATATTTTCTTCATTCGTAAATTATGATTATTAACGTCATAAATGACATTAAAAACTTAAGTTATTAAAGAATAATGTAAAATTAGTTGAACTCTTTACTAAATAGCTATTTAATGTTGTTAATGCCATTTATTTTAAGGTTTTCTCTATATAAAAAAATTATATATATAGTCGCGGTTGGTTCACGTTGGACCGAGTTGGAACTTTTAAGACGAAGACTAACTCGCATAGTACTGATTTGGGAATTTTTAAACCAAGGATTGACCTAGTTTCTCTGGGAACTGGATCAGGACCGGCAGGGTTAGGCCGGTCCAGGATCAGTCCAGGGGATGCTCACCCCTAATTCAAAATATTCTCCTGCCCATATTAAATAAAAATGACGGAGGAGGCGTACTCGCATTAAAAAAAAAAAAAAAACAACTTGCTTATTCATGTGAGAGAAGACCATCATATGAATACAACAGTAAGATCATGTAACAAATAAATAGGCTAGCCTGAGTCAGAGTGGGTCCAGGTATCCAATATACTCGGAGTCCTCCCATCTTCATGTGCTGCTCCATCGACCTTCCAAATCCACAGCTTCAATCAAATTACTCTCTCTCTCTCTCTCTCTCTCTCTCTCTACATGAACACACACGCGTTGAAACAGAGGGAACGAGCACAGACCTGATAAGCTGAAGTGCCTGCACCAAACACAAAGTCAGGAGGGAAGTGACATATCTGTTGAACTCATCAGCACCGCAGACGGCCTCTGCTATCACCCGACCCAACGCCAAAAGCTGCAACAAGATACCCAATTTCTCCATCATCTTCTCTGTCCTGTATCTTTCGGAGATCACAGTCACACATCACCAAGGGCACTTGTGTCACGTCCGTGGTCCCTCCCTTCTCTGGTTACAACGCCTATTATTCCCTTTCCTTTACTTTTTCTTTTTAGGAGATTTTGTTCTCTTGTGCATTTAAGGAATTACCATGAAGTAGAGGTCGAAAAGAGAAGTGAGGGATTTGAATTGCAGGACAGAGAGCGAGATGCTCATCATTTTTCTGATTTTCTTCTTGTTTTTTGTCCAATGCCACGTAGGACTTGGACGTCTTTCTTGCTCATTACCGTCGCTGGCTCCATGCATATAAATAAGAAAATATCGGCACGCTTTCGTTCTTTATAACAGCGGTGGAGAATGCTTGGTCATTTTTGTCCTGTCTGTTTCCTTTTGGATTGTAGGAAACTTTTCAGCTAAAATCACAGCCGTCCATAATAAAGTTGGCGTGGCCCGCTGCGCATCCACGGCTCTAGTCGAAGCGACGCTGTGCATATTTTTGCTTAGCAATTCACGACATTCTTCTTCACCATAAGTGTGGAACGCTAGAAACTTGCCTAGAACTACGATAAGACAATCTCATTCAAGGAGGGCGTGAGATTACGTACATAAATTTAAGCATGACGAGGCATAAGGACGATTGACTTGGAATCTGATATAATGATACAAAACCACTCGACGGCCCCTACTAATAAATTGCAAAGCAATTCTTTTATGTACGTTCATCTATTCTCCATATGCTAAGACTGACATTTGGAACCAGGAAATTCAAAGATTTACAGTCACGCTAAATAGCTCGCACCATCCGTGAATCTTCCCAACAGCATGATGAAGTACATACTAGGAAAATTCTGGACAAAAGAGAGAACATTCACATGCTCCTTGACTTGAGTTGAACCTGAATCGTGAATGAAGCTACCCAAGAAAATGACTCGCACCTCAAGGAACCAGGAATTTAATTTCACCTCATGGCTTGAGCAGAAGAGAGGGAGGACCAATTGCCCTCGAGCTCGATGCTGCTGTCCGGAGTGATGCTCCCTCCCTTCAGGAAGCGTGAGTACCACTTGGCTGAGAGCTTCGGGTACCTCCTCAGCTCAGGGTCGTCCAAGTCCACATAGTACAGGCCATAGCCCGACCTGTACCCATCCAACAGCTCGAACACGTCTAGGAGGGACCATGTGAAGTAGCCTTTCGCATTCGAGCCATTCCTTCACAGGTCAAAGGGAAGAAGAAAGGTCAGAAAAATATGCACATTTGAATTGTAGAGTTACGGTGTTGGACTCAATGCATAGAGGATGTGTACCTCACTGTATCCAGCAGGACACTGATATGCTCCTGCAAATATTGAATTCTCGGCCAGTCCTCAAGTGACGTGTTTCTCTGCATCCTTTGACCTGCAAAGAGAACCAAAAGTTCCCACTTGTGTAACCACATTCCAGGGAAAGAATTGTAATCCAGAAACCTGAGTGGAATGTCGAAACAATATAATTTCTTATTCTTTCAGTAAATGCCAGCTTCGCCCTTTTCTCTCCATGGTTGACTCCTCTATCAAACCAGTCTCCTTGAACAATGCTCTGACAAAATAATTTACATGTCTTGATTGAAGTTTATAAACTCTTGACTTAACCATTTTGCTTACACATTTTTTAATTCAACTTGTCGACTATGAAAAGAAAGATCTCATGGTCTGAACTGGTGTGCTCATATTAAGTTGGAAGCTGGAAGTCAACATCATATTTGAACTGCCCACAGAGAGAGAGAGAGAGAGAGAGAGAGAGACCGTTTTCATAGATAAAAATGGGAGGGTTTCCATAATTTTGCTTGAATAACTCCAGCACGCCTTGCAGACCCCATGGAGTAAGTGGAAACTGAAACAAATGCATCAGCAATTTCACTTCTCAATAAAGTTAACTGATACTTCACTGCATCAACTTACCTCAAATGAAGGCGGAAATCTATTCATAAATGACGATGCATTTCCTTGCTTGTCTGCCATGGAAGAGAAAAGCCACTAGACTCTTCAGTAGATGAGAAGTTTTCAAGTAAATTTGTGGTAATTAAAATGTTGATCGATAATTCTCAAGAAACATTTTACTCAATTAAATGAGGTTTAGCATGCATAGATGGTCATTTATAAATAAAATGTGATGCTTAAAGTACCATGAGATCGAGATACTAAGTTTGGACGAAGTCGGCACTACGGGTGAAGATTGAATTGGTAAAAGAGCACATACATTTCCACTGTACAGCCATGTCTGTGAAATAGTCCCTCGGTTCAATGTTCAGGCTTTCTGGATTGTCCTTGACATAGTTTGCGCTGTAGAAATTGACTGCAAAGAAATCAAATGAACCCTTGACTCTTTGAGATTCGAGAGCAGTGAAGGAAGGGAGTCTTGATCCTGCATTATTCTTCATCACCTCAGGATAGTCCCCATACACCAGCGGTTCCACAAACCTGCAACAAAGATAAAACACCAAACTCAGTTTGAATTTCTACTGGATTACAACTACAAACTGCGGAAGAAAAACAAAGTCAAACCGTAGGGCAGGTTCAAAATTACTTAATGAACTGGACATTCTCAAACAAAATTAGTATCCCGAGATTTCCATAGATAATGGTCGTTGATGCAATCCAGAGGTCAAACACCCAGTTCAAGTTAGATTGATTTCAAAGGCAAGAAGATACAGAGCACACGTATATCAATCACTCACCAACCCATGAAAAAGTCAGTAACCCTTCGAGCTGCAATTACGTCTTCTGTTTTGTTTGTGAAAGGAACAGAGTAGAAACTCAGAAGGTTAAGCCCTATGTATCCCTTCTGTATGTTCTGCATACACGGAAACAGAAAAATGATCATTAGGCACGATATATTATCTGTTTTTACTGGGTTCTCCTTAAAATTATGAGAGAAACAAAAACTGTGATATTTTGCCAGCATACAATTTCACATTGAATTAGATTATATCGTATAGGTTGAATCCTAAAGCAGTTTTTTTTCTTACTGAGGTTGACTTAGGGAAAGTTCCCTAACATTAAGGGTGCGTTTGGTAACCATTTTGTTTCCGGGAACAATTTCTAATTAAAAATTATTATTTTTTTTTTATTTTGTCCCCGGGAAAAATTTCTAAGTATTTTAAGCCATTTGACAACTGTCCAAAATTTATGATTCTGGAATAAAATTGCGTTTGGTACTGTGCTCAAAATTTCTACTCCAAATCATTTTCTTTTACTTTTAAATAATTTTATTAGTTTTTTTCTTTCTCTTTCCTATTCTTCTTCTTCAAGTGGCTGGTCGCCGGGGCTGGCGACCTCACTGGAGCATTGCCGACAGTTGGGCAAGGCTCACCCAGCCCCACTAAGGCTTAGCCTTGCCGGTGGCCAAGCCAGGGCTGGGCGAGCCTCGCCGGTGGCTAGACTTGCCTCTGGCAAGCTTGCCCAACCTCGCCCTAGCCTGGCGAGCCTCTGGCAAGCTCGCCGGACCGGTTGCCGGCCACCGGCGGTGGACAACGGCGGACAACAATCGTGGCAATGACAGTAGATGAAGAAGAAAAAAATGACTTGATTCTTAGATTTGTACTCGGGAACAAGAATCAATATTTTTTTTATTCTTGATTCTTTTCCAAATCTATTTCCGAGAATAAAAAAAATAGAAATTTGTTCCCAGGAATAAAAGTTTTACCAAACATGATTATGTTCCAAAACTACTCCCGGGAACAAAAAATCAGAATCTGACACTGTTAGGATGATTACCAAATAGGCCCTAAAACAGTCAACTAAGTGGAAAAAAGAAACACGAACTTTTACCTGGTACTTTTTCCAATACAATCTGGTGGCCGATGCATGTGACAATAAGATATTGTGAGCTGCCAAGTATGGTTCCAATAACGAATCTCCTCTGGTGCAGTTAAGGAATCCAAATGGAGAAGAGCAACGGCTTGGCGGCATGAATCCGAGGTCATAACCAGCCATCGAGAAAATATTGGCCTCGTTGAAGGTTGTCCAGTATTTAACTCTGTCTCCGAATATTTTGAAACATACATCTGCATATTCCGCGAAATCTCTCCTGCATCAACATGAATCAGTCCAATGACGATAAAGATTCCTCTTACCAGCGCTTCATATGATGGAGCTGTAATTGAAGGAAAAGGAAGAAAATAGAAAAACTAGATGCAATCAGCGATCGTACACAATATTTCGACTTATCCATCCTCCATACTCATCTTCAAGAGCCTGTGGCAGATCAAAATGGTGCAGGGTCACGTGCGGTTCAATCCCTGGATGTGAAAATTAACTTGTTACTGTCCATTTGAGGTAGTTTTTCCTCTAATACACACGAAAACTGCAGAAAAAATGGGGCATAAGATAACATTAGTATGTGTAGAACGAGCTTTGGCTATCACCATGGCTGATCAGTTCATTGATGAGGTTGTTGTAGTACTGCAATCCCTTCGGATTCACAGAGCCTCTCCCATCTAAAAGAAGAAATATGATCAAATGGCAGAACAGATAAGAAACGGAGGCACCATTTGGAATAGAAAATCTACAGATAATGGGTGTTTGGTCATACTTGGGATGAGCCTTGACCATGAGATGGAAAACCGGTATGCGTCTAATCCCATTTCTGCCATGAGTTGGACATCTACCTGCATCACATATATCAAATAGGATTGGGGGATGGTGGGTTAATCCAAAATGAAGCAAATCTAAGTTAAGTTGTTTACCACTCATGATCACTATCTAACAGTAGTGAGAAAATACCAGGTATCAAATTGTAATGAGATGACTGGTAAGTACCTTGTATTTGTGATATTGATCACAGGCAATATCTCCATTTGCTCCGCTTGTAATCCCTGCAAGATGGAAAACCAGATAATTAGCAAAACTACAGCCATAAAACCCACATATTATGCCTGCTTAGCAATGAATTTTCAAGCTTTTGGCAATGAAAACATGGAACCTGCTTACAGAATCATGACAACTATTTTACTTTCCACTGCTTTTAAATGCTTCAAGAAATTTAGCTGCTTTAGATGCCCATCCTTGTTCATAAGGACTTCAGAGTTTGGTCAGACTCCACCAAACTGAAGCATAAAAGTGAAAAGAAAATTCATGTGCTGAAGGTTAAACTTTTCTCGAGTCCCCCAAGATATTCTAGTACATGATTCCACTAAACTGTTCATTTTCAAAACTTCAAATATCAACCTGAAATGTTCTTGACTCGCCTAAAGCTAAGCTCAATTGAGTACTTTTTCTTGAATAATAAAGAAATTTCTTTGATGTAACAAAATATTACCAAACTAGAGCCTGGGCAATCTTAAGAGCCAAGGCTCTTGGTGCAATTAAATTTGGCAAACCCAAAATCAATTTTCAGACCCCAAGTTGATCATAACATTAACTATGCAGCACTGTATTTCTCCTGACCTCACCCTAGAGGCCAGGAGTGAAACTTCCAAAGATCATTCAAAATATTTCTCCTGCCCACAAAACACAAAGGAGGAGTACCCAAATTGAAGAAAATCAACATGGTTGAAGTTCCTGTGAAAGAAAATCATTATATGAAAATAACAGGAAAGAAACTAGCCTGAGTCAGAGTGGGCCCAGGTGTCCATTATACTTGGAGTCCTCCCATCCTCATTTGCTGCTCCTTCGACCTTCCAAATTCCACAGCTTCAATCAAATTATTCTCTCTCTCTCTCTCTCTCTCTCTCTCTCTCTCTACACGAAAACACACTCATTGAAACAGAGGGAGCATGCACAGACCTGATAAGCTGAAGTGCCAGCACCAAACACAAAGCCAGGAGGAAAGTCGTATCTGCTGAACTCATAAGCACCATGGACCGTCTCTGCTATCACCAGACCCACTACCAAAAGCCGCAACAAGAAACCTAATTTCTTCGTCATCTTCTCTGTCCCGTATCTGGGTCTCCTTCAGAGATCACAGTCACACATCACCACAGGCACATCAATCACGCTCGTAATGCCTCTCTTCTCTGGTTGTAACAGCTATCATTCCCTTTCCTTTTCTTCTTCTCTCTTTATGGAAATCTTGTTTTGTCGTGCAGAAATGGAATCACCGTAAAGTAAAGGTCGAAAAGAGAAGTGACGGATTTGAATTGCAGGACAGAGAGAGAATCACGTCAGTATCTTTCTGGAGTTTCCTTGTCTCTTTTGTTATAACGCCACGTTTGACTTGGGCGCCTCTGTTGCTATCAAGCCTCTTGCCTTCGAATTTTCGGCCAACATTCTCATTGGCCCCCTGCTTTTATTGTAATAATTTGGTCGCCCGTCTGTTTCCGTCTTGTAATATGGGCCATGAATCCAGCCCAATATATTATTTACTTAAACCCAAAGTCAGCCCATGTCTCTTGCAAGCCCACAACCCATCTTCAATCATCTTCTTAATTTGTTGCCCACTCAAGCCAGCGGACATTTTTCACACCTTAAACTCCATCCATGTTTTTAATTGTCTCCCATGGCTATATGTCGGAGATTTTAATGAAGTCCTATATCAGTGGGGAAAAAGTTGGAAAGCATGAATTGGATCAATATAAAATGGTGATGTTTCAAGATTTTGTGAAGAGCAAGCAATGTGCCTACACATGGACTAATAATAGGGATGGAGCAGAACTTGTTAAAAAGAAACTTGATAGGGCTCTTTATAACTTAGATTGGAGAATTTCTTTATCAAATGCGAAGGCATTGGCATTTCCCTGCAATTGGTTCGGATCATAGCCCGATTTTTCTACATGCAGATTTAGTTAGGGTGAAGAGACAAAAGCTTTTTAGATTCAAAGTTTTCTGGATAGAAGATTTGAAGTATAAATAAGAGATTTATAGAGCTTGGAGGGTTGAGGAAGGTGACTAGATGAATATTGCTAACAAAACAAGGAAGGTCGTTGAAGAACTAAAGAGATGGAGCAGCAAAAAATTCAAAAATGCATCTCGTGAAATCAAATCTCTATTGTGAAGACTTATCAAGTTGACTAACAAGGCTGAAGGAAGTCCAAACCATGAAGAATATTGCCAAGATGTTGAGCATATTGAAAGCCTGTGGAGACAAGAAGAAATGTATGGGGCATGAGTTCAAGGATTAGTTGGATAAAATATGGGGACAAGATTAGAAAGTACCTTCCAATTAGGCGCAACAAAACCACTGGGACTAGACAGACTCAATGGATTATTTTACCCAAGCAATTGGTTGGAGATTCATGAGGATATATTCAGCATGGTAGATAACTTTTTCAGCCAAGGTATGTTTGATTCTAAGATAAATAAGACCCACATCATTCGCAAAGGTGATAGCAAATAGACTAAAACCTTGGCTCCTAGAAATCATATCCTAGGAAGAAAGTGCTTTCATCAAGGGTCGTCAAATACATAACAATATCTTTGTTGCTCACGAGGTGCTACATCAACTTAGAGCGAGAAAAAGAAAGCGGAAATTTTAGGCCGTTCCTAAATTAGATTTGCAAAAGGCCTATGATAGGATAGAACGAGATTTTCTATGTGATCGTATGCTGAAAATGGGCTTCTGTGAGAAATGGGTTGCATTGGTTAAAAAATGTATCTCCTCTGTATCACTTAGTGTAAGAATAAATGGGGAGTCGTGTGCTTATTTCCAATCAACTAGAGAAATTAGACAAAGCAACCCACTATATCCTATCTATTCATTCTTATGGCCAATGTCCTATTTTCTTTGATTTTGAAAGCTATAAAAGATGGGAGTCTTAAGAACATACAACTAAATCCAAATTGTCATACGCTTTCCCATCTCCTATTCGTAGACGATGCTATATTTTTCGTGGATGGCACAATTATCAAGGCTTAGAACTTAGCTAATGTCTTGTACCAGTATTGCTTTGCATCAAGATAGTCCATCAACCTCAATGAATTAGGAATTTTCTTCAGGAAAAACTGTCCTCAAGGCCTAAAACAAAATCTTGCAGCTAAATTAATGGTGCCAATTATTGAGAAAATGGGTAAATATCTAGGGATACCTTCTGACTGGGGATAATTTAAGAAACAAATGTTCTCCTGGATTCTTGCAAGAGTTGATAGGAAATTACAAGGTTGGAAAGAGAAATCGACATTGAAAGTAGGTAAAGAAATTCTACTTAAGATAGTAATCCAAGTGTTACCCTAATTTGCCATGTCTATCTTTAAATTCTCATATCAATTTGCAAGGCTATTGAAAGGAGAATAGCATTCTTCTGGTGGAAGCAAAACACAATGAAAAAAAGGCATAAATTAGAAAAGATGGGACATCTTAGAAACAAGAAAAGACTACGAGGGGTTAGGCTTCAGAGACCTAGCTGATTTTAATAAAGCAATGCTAGGAAAGCAAGCTTGAAGACTTAATCAAGATCCAAAAGCCATATGGAGTAGATTGTTAAGAGGAATTTATTTTCCTGGGGATGTTCTAGACAGTGAACAAAGGTTCACAACCCTCTTGTGAATGGCAAAACTTACTAATAGGAAGAGATATGATTGAGCCAGAAATTAAATAGGAGATTGGTGATGGCAACAAGAGCACAATCAGAAAGGATAGATGACCAATCTCAGGCAAAATAGGAGGGCTAGCAGATCAAAATGAACCTTAGTTGGTAGCGGAATTAATTAACCATAATGAAAGGGGATGGAACATTCAGCTGCTATAGGAGACATTCAAGAAAAGGATTATGAAAAAAATCTCATCTACGCTGCTAAGTGTAACAACTAGACTAGACAATATGATACGGACGGCAAACAATTCAAGCTCCTACATGGTGAAGAGTGGATACAGCAAAATTTGAGATTCAACGAGACGTCTAATGGTAAATCAACCATCTACATTGTACTAAACTCCAAAGAAACTATGGATTGATATATGGAAACTCAAAACCTACCACAAAGTCAAATTTTTTCTATTGAGTGTGTGCAACAGTGCCTTACCTACCAAGGAAAATTTACACAAGAGGAAGATTTTACCTAAGCAAGAGTGTCCCTTGTGCGGTCAAGGTCTAAAGTCTACAAAACACACCTTCATCTTGTCCCTAGACGAAGGCGATCTAGGCAAGCAACAAAATTAGTGCAAACACATCTCCAGAAATTAGCAATCGAATGGATCAATGGGTATGGGTAGAATATAACCGAAAGAACAACCTCACAAGCAAAAGCCTTGTTTGCTGAAGCAATTTGGAGAGTATGGAAGGCTCGGAACGCGTGGATCTTCAAAGCACAAAGTCCCAACCCAAGCTCAATCATAGACGAAGTATACTTGTTGACACAAGGGAAAAGAAGCACAAACAGAGAAGAAATACCCTTTTCAGCAACAATGACAACAAGATTGCAAGCTCAAATCTACTACAAGATCAACATGGATAGCTCCTGAAGTAGGCCAAATCCGGAAGGAACGGTGGCAAGGGTCCGCCAAAACAAGGACGAAGCTCTCTTCAACAGATTTAGAAGTCGCATCTTCGCCCCATCAACCCTAGTCGTCAAAACCCTAAAAATAATGGAAGCCTTGCTCTGGTTGAAATGGAAGAGTTGCACACGAACTAAACAAGATGAAGTTGTACTTGCTATTGGTAAGACAAGGGTGTTATTGTCACGCCCTGAACCTCGAGCGCGTGCATATCCCTCGATGGTCGATCAAATTGCGATGTTCCCAGGACTCGTCGCCAATAGGGGTGAGTGGGTCCAGGGTGGTTAGGGTCTAGACCTGAACCCTGTTCCCTACTCTGTTATAACCGGTTCTCATTTTTTGGACCATGTTCCCTACCCTGTTTTCATTGGACTCTGTTCCCGGCCCACCCTGTTTTTCCGGTCCGGGAACAGGGTTGACCCTGTTTATATTGAAACTTGTTTTGCATAAAAATTAACCTTAGAAAAGCAAGTCTAGATGAGTTATCTGCTGAAACAAAAAGGTCGGACCAAGCACATCCTTCGACCAAACTCATTGGGAACATGTATAAAATTTGGACTCCCCTTGAAGAAAACAACCAAGTATATAATTCGACTATCTCGCATCCCCATATCCCACAAGATACATCGAGTTTCTCATATTCCAGTAATATACAAGCTAGCAATTTAGCCAATTAACTAGTTGTAATACAATTTTTGGTTGATCACATATCAACCTTGTCCTTCATGTGCTCGATCTTCTTCTCCTTCTTCGGCCTTGCGTTCCACGTGGTACAAAATCTTTGACAAAAACCTAAAATTCATATATAAAGAAAAATCAACAAGAATCCATATTCTAGGATTTAATAAAGTCTATTTACTTACCACAAAATTGTAGTTTCGGCAAAATGAAGTTTATTTTCCAATGATAATGTCCTTGGTAAGACAATCCAAATCTATAAAAAAGAAAAAAGAAAAAAAGAGAGATTAAATAAGGCATGCACTTAATAGATAGTTATGCGAATGAATTACAAAATACAAAGAAATATATATAACTTACCCGCCTCAAATTGTTCCGCATTCTCGATGCACTCTTCAACATTAATTGGCATGCAAACAGCTCTCAACTAATCTTGAGTACAAATTAAACCTTCCACCACTCTAGAAGTCAAAGAACTTCGAAAGCCATCAAGTACACATTCCGATGTATTAAAAGCCGACTCTGAAGCAACGATAGTCACGGGAATAGACAAAACATCTCGAGCCATCAAAGATACGATTTCATATTTTGACTCAGTAATCTTCCACCACATCAAAAGATCAATAGTAAGGATATCTTCACTTTCAGCTTCAAGATACCGATCAAGCTCAGATTTGCTTTCATCCAACACTTTTTTCTTTGCATGGAGAAAGCTTTTGTGCCAAGCATCGAATTCACAATCATTGTCATCAATATCAACATTAGAAGCACTACTACTGTTACTCACACTTGAATCACCAAATTTTCCTTTACTAGAAGAGCCAACAAAAGATTGCCATAAGATTTATACAAATTCTCCAAGGCGACCTTCACCTTATCACGCATCTCATCAATTTTTGCTTCATCATCATAGATTTGTTCAAAACAAAACTTTACATAGTTCAACTTCTTTGTAGGATCCAATGCAATCGCAATCAATGCCATCATATTAACTTTATCCAAACTCCCATAATACTTGTCAAACTTCTCTTTCATTTTTAAACCCATAGCTTAAAGCTTTGGGTCTAAAGAATTCGCCACATTATTCAAATACTTGTACAACTTAGCTATCTACTCAAAATAATGATTTGAAGTAACATATGAACTACCCGACATCCTTTTGGTTGCATCATAAAACTGTCTCAGAAATTTAGAAAGAATGATGGCATTTTCTCAATCTTCATCTTTAGGAGGATCATTGTCAATTTCCCTTAAGAAATATAAATCTTCTTCTTCCATTCTTTTAAAAGCTTTCTTAAACTTTATGGCGGTGTCTAACATCATGTAAGTGGAGTTCCATCTAGTGGCAACATCAAGACAGACCGAACCATTATATGCAATCCTCTCACTCTCAATGCAACCTTCGAAAGTCTTAACTCTAGCCGAAGAACTCCTCACATACCTAACCATGTTTCGGATGCGTGCAATATAATCACGCACCTCATTCAATCCGTCTCTTACTATCAAGTTAAGTATATGAGCAGTGCATCTCATATGTAAAGCATCACCATTCAAAATCAAAAATCATTCTTCTGAAAATTCATTTGAACTTGCATTATCCACTATTATTGTGGACACCTTCCACCTTCCTTTCTATTCCCCAATCATAAATGCATTTCCCCACCATTTTACCAATCTCCTTATCCTTGTGACTATGCATCATCACAAAATTGATTATTCTTTTTTGCAACTGTCAATTTTCATCAATATAATGTACAGTAAGACACAAATAGTTCAAGTTTTGAATGGAACTCCACATATCCATTGTGAGTGCAATTCTAGATTTAAGCTTACCAAAGTAAGCTTTCAAACAAGTCCTTTCACTCAGATATAACTTCATACAATCTCTTGCCATTATAAATCGTGAAAGATGATGGAAAAGAGGTTGTAATTCAGTAACAAAATCCCGAAAACCAACATACTCAACCATGGAAAATGGCTGCTTATCAATAATAATCATTCGAGCAAACATATGCCTACAACGTTCTTGATCAAACTTCCATGTCGTTAAGACACTATCACTAGTAGTATTTTCCCCAACCTCGCCAACTACACTTTTGTCACGTGATGCAAACAACATTTGCTTTTTATCTGTGCGAGGATACTTTTTGCACTTTCTCAAGTGCTTCCACATAGTAGAGGTTACATGATCAACATTATACACATAATCCATCCCGCAATGAATGCATTTCATCTTAACTGTTTTCTGTGTTTTCTCATCTATAATTCTCGAAAAATGATCCCAACAATCTGATTGATTAGCTTGCTTTTTACCCGAAGCAATATGAGAGTTAGGTACCCTCACCTTGTTTGTCGCGCCCATGGTTGCATATTCCACTTCATTAGCTCCATGGAATGGCAATTCCATGAGTGGACTTATTTCATCATGCCCCTCTACTTCTATTGATATGTCTTTATCTTGATCCATTAACTGAAAACTGAAAAATATATATATATATATATAACATTAGGATTCCACAAAAACATATTAGTTTTCATAGTAAATCAAATCTCTCAACATAACTTTGGAGATAGAAAGTAATTCATTCATCCCAAGAAGTCATTCGTAGTTGGATTTATAATATATTTCACACTTTTATGTCTAAAAGTTATCACAAACAATGCATCAACGACATCGAACAAACACAACGGTATCCAAATAAACTCTAAAAAACACCTCATATATGTCAAGTTATAAAGTACAAATGTCGGGAAGAAATTGCACCCATTTCAAGCTGAAATGAAGCCTCCAATCTCAAGATGATCCAAACATTTTGGAACCCATACTTACAATAGTTAAAACTAGTGCATGATTCCAAGCCTTAGGTTTCTCCTTCTACTTATTTTCAAATTTATAATATATTTCACACTTTTATCTTAGTAAATTTTTTCTTGGAAGGTCTCGCTTTGTCTTGGAGTTTATAATGTATTTCACACTTTTATCTTATAATCGCCCAACTTTGGACGATTGCACGGCTACAACTCTCAAGGCTTACCACCAAGAGGTTTGTCATCTAAAGGTTATGAACATATAAAACACTGCATCAAAACCTTACCTTCATTTTCATGACAAGCAAGCTAAACAAATAGTTAAATGAACAATGTTCCTGGTCTAAAACAGTACATATCACAAAGAAAAGTCATCTCTGGAAGAGATATTTAAGAGCTATCCAATGCCAAATGGAAGTAAGACTCGGCTGCAACAAAGATAATAAAAACACCCACCACTAAAATGGAAACCCATCAAACCCAAGGTCTTTTCTTAAAGTTTCCATCCGCATATTTTTACCCATTATAACATGCACTACATCATACAGTCACGACTTCTCACTAGAGCATCTGACAGCCTTAATGAGTTTGTCTTATATTAAACAACAAAGATTCTCTCACACTAAAGCAATATCTAGTCAATGAACCACTAAATCAGTGAGGTCGCCATAGTCATGTACAACTAGGAACAAACAAGGTCAATTCAATACACTTTACAATCACTCCTTCACTCCCATCAAGTAGTTATAGCTTACCAAAGTATCAGCCTTCTAAGATCCATCACTGGAATAAGATCCATCACTGGAATACTGAAGGAGTAATAAAGACATTCTGACAATATCATAACTTGGCTTCAGGTACAAAAAAAGGAACATAACATTAATGTAAGTACATATAATATTAATGGCAACGCACGAGCGAAGAGAAAATTAAATCCACAAATCAATACCAGTTTTATGTTCTATATTCTAGAGCAATCGGACGGAACAAAAGATAAGCTGATCGATAGTTACTCTCAATAGCGAAACCCAATGGCAACGAGCCGTTGAAATGCGCGGCATTGACCACCTATCACAAGCCCTGATCCCTTGAAATCTTTGATCGAAGTGATGGAGTCGAGAAATAGAAACTCGAGTTGCGGCGTTTTGGCCAAACCAAAAAAAAAAAAAAAAAGCAGGGGTGGTTGGGGGAGCTCACCAGGATACGAGCGGCGAGGGAGTGAGAAGGGCCACGGGAGGAGAGGGAGTTGAGGGCGACCTCGGCGGCGGAGTGCTCGGCCTGGCGGAGCTGGGCTGTCGGCGGTAGAGGCGTCGCTCGGGAGTAGGCTCGGAGTAGATCTATTGGGCGTCGGAGCAAATCTGTCGGGCGTCGAGTAGAGAAGGACCCAACAGTAGGGAGGTTATGGTGCAGGGCTTGGACGGACGGGGCGAGGACGAAATCGCGCAGAACGGCGGCTTTTGGCGTCGGTCGCGAGGCGGTGGCGCCCGGAGGTGGTGAGCGAACCAGCGGACGTTGGCAACGGGGCTCGGGCGGAGCGGCGAGGTAGCGGCGGCTTCGCGAAGGGGGCGGCGGTAGATCGGCGAGGGGGAGCTCGGGAAACAGCGTGCGGTGAGATCTGCGGGTCAGGGGCGTCGGTGAGGCAACATCAGCAGGTGGAATGGCAAGATTGAACGGAGGCAGCGTCGGCGCTCGGGTGCGAGCTTGGCGGGGGTCAGCAGCTTCGTGATTTCGGGAAGCGAGGGCAGTTCAGCAGCTTTGTGAACGAGACCGTCGACTCCTCGTCGGGCCGAAGGAGGTCCCGCCATAGGGCGAAGGCGACGGAGAGCCTGAACGCGCCGGACGGCGAGAAGACGACGCGCGGGACGCCGCGGTCGCGGGCGAAGCGGTGGGTCCACCCAAGGAAGAAGTCAGAGACGACCGCGTAGGGCGAGGAGGGGTGGGACTCGAATCACCAGGAGAGGAGTGGGAGGTGGAGGGCGCGGATTTTGGCGACGAAGCACACCCGCGGCGGGTGTGGCGCGGCAGGGGGCTCTGGGGAAGGCAAGACAAGAGGCTGGAGCGAGGAGGAGGAGGCAAGGAAGGGGTCAAGCAAGTGGAGGTTGTCGGGGTGATGACGATAGTGACGGTGATGGCGGGCGGGGGCGGGGCGGGGTGGAGGAGGAGCTTGGCGGCGGTGGTGCGAGCACGAGGGGAACGACGGCGTTGGCTTCGCGATTTTGGGAGAGGAGCTCAGTGAAGTCTGGTTCTCTGCGTCTGCGCCTCTACGGGTAAAGATAGAAATAAAATTAGGGTTTTTGGCGTAAACCGATTCTCCAACCGGTTCCCAAACCGTCCGATCGAACCGGTTCCGGGTGGGTAATCCCTCGGAACTAGTTCCGGACCGGTTTAAACAGGTTCGAGTTTTGGGAACCGGTTCCCGGCCCGTTTTAACCGGAATCGATTCCCAACCCTATTTTCCGGGTGGGCCGGACCGGGAGCCGAGTAAAACCCGGTCCCGGTTGCACACCCTAGTCGCCGATCTATTCCTTTTATGCACATACGGAAGTAAATTAAACAATCTCCAGACGACGACAACAACAAACAAACATAGGATAGAAAATCAAGATAACCGATTTAAACCAAACACACTTTTAAACACATCCGATTTATACACAGAAGGTCTAACTCAAAAAGAAATCTCTAGGTCATCTACACTCTGGAACCTTCAGCCTTGGGCTCTGGATCCTCCACGCTACGGCCCTAAAATTGGTAATCCATGACGGGGTGAGATAAAAATCTCAGAAAGCCTACACCATAAACCTTGACTAGGAAGAAATAATACAGAGCGAGTGCGGGACACGCAGGTGCCATGCAAGACGCACGACACTTAAGTCTTGCCATAACTTTAAAATGGTACACTTAAGTGCCATCATCGGAGTAAAATGGGACACTTAAGTGCCACTCCGCGAAAATCCGGCCAAATGGCTGACGTGGCGACTTTCGAAGCGAGCTCGGTCCCAAACGGCGTCGTTTTGCACGCGACGTGGCGGAGAAAATGCAAAACGACGCCGTTTCGCGTCTATGTGTAAATAATAGTATATAAATTAATTAAATTAGATTTAAAATATTCAAAAAATTTAAAAAAAAAATAAGAAAAATTTAAAAAAATTTTAAAAATTAAGAAAAATTTTAAAAATTAAGAAAAAAATTTAAAAATTAAGAAAATTTAAAAATTTAAAAAATTAAGAAAAATTTTAAAAATGTTAAAATTTTTAAAATTTTAAAAAATAAGAAAAATTAAAAAATTAAAAAATTAAGAAAATTTTAAAAAATTTTAAAAATTTAAAAAAATTTAAAAAAATTTAAAAATTTTAAAAAATTAAGAAAATTTAAAAAAAATTTAAAAAAATTAAGAAAATTTAATTTTTTTAAATTAAGAAAATTTTAATTTTTTTTTAATTTAAGAAAATTTTAAAATTTTTAAAAATTAAGAAAATTTTTAAAAAATTAAAATTAAAAAAAATTATAAAAAGTGGGGAGTGGGAGGCCGAATGGGGCGGCTCCCTTGCCGCCACCGCCGGCTCCCTCACCGCCGCCACCTCCGCCGCCGCTCCCCCCCCTTTTTTTAAATTTTCTTATTATTATTTTTTAAATTTTTAAAATTTTTTAAAATTAAAATTTTAAATTTTATTATTTTCTTAAATTTTTAATTTTTTAAAAAAAAAATTTTAAAATTTTTTTTTAAAATTTTTTAAATTTTAAAATTTTTTTAAAATTTTTAAATTTTTAAAATTAAAATTTTTAAAATTTGTTTTTTTTTTTTTTTAATTTTTTAATTTTTTAAAATTAAAATTTTTAAAATAAAAATTTTTAAAATTTTCTTTTTTTTAAAATTTTTTTTTAAAATTTTTAAAATTTTCTTATTTTTAAAATTTTTTAATTTTTTAAAATTAAAATTTTTAAAATTTTCTTATTTTTTAAAATTTTTTAATTTTTTAAAATTAAAATTTTTAAAATTTTCTTTTTTAAAAAAAGTTTTAAAATTTTTAAAATTAAAACTTTTAATTTTTAATTTTTTTTTTAATTTTTATCTTTGATTTGGAGCTCCGAGCGAACCACGTAGGCAAAAAATAATAATAAAATATTGCCACGTAGGATTCCAAGGGTCGCCGGAGGTGGCATAAGTGTCCCACTCGAAAAAAAGTGGCACTTAAGTGTCGGAGTTTTGAAGTTACGCACTTAAGTGTCGGCGTGCTTGATTATGGCTTGCCTAGAGGCAGCCTAAGCATACATCAAATGAGAATTACCTTGTTTCAGCACCTCCCTGCACATCAGTACAGCTCATATCATATATGCATACCGTAAATGCACTCAATAATTAGAACGCTTCAACTCATTTATCAATCAATCATAGGGGTCCCAATTATAAGGCTAAATCGTTAAGACACGTCACATTCCGTGCCACACAATTTTGTCCCATAATCAGGCGCGATCATCTTACTTAGTCAAACGTTTCAATTAATTACAACCCAACGGGCACGGCTGACTCAACAGTCAGCTGTCATCCGGCATAACCAAGCGTTGTCTCGCTTCGTCAAACATGGCAACGTCTACCTCTAGACAACATTCCACATAGGAGCATCGGTCCAGCCTCCATTGCGATTGGCATCCGTTGTCAGGGACATTCCACATAGGAGAATCGCCCACCGACGCACATTGGGTGACGGGTTCTCATAGCGTTCACACGCACATCCAATCTCGGCCAAGGATATCGTGATTTGCACTCAAATGTCTCAATTTAAATAATGTGCTTAGCATATTTTCTTTATATTAAAAATACCCGATAAAATAGGTGTGCGTGAACACATAGTCAAATCGAACTATAAAGCGCGATATCTCATCATTTTAAAATTCCATGACTTTATATAGTACTAAAAATATTTTTGGCGTCAAAACCCAACACCCGGTATTTTTCTAATTAAATACTAAAATTTCATATTTTTGAAACAATAAATCAAAAATCCTCAATCAGCATCCAATTACACAATTTAACACTTAATTGTACAAACTAGCATCGCGACAATTAGTACGAAATTCTGACAACTGATTATCCCGGTATAATTTCCACTAATTAATAAATAGTTAATAAATTAAAAAATAATTAAATAAATTACTAATTAATCCACCTAGGCTAATTTAACCACCTAATTGAACTAATTAAGTTACTCTAATCAACCTAGCTACATAATAACCTACTAAAGTAACTAATTATAATAACTAACCACCTAATTGACCTATCTAACTAATCTAATTAACTAAACAAGCTAAATAAATACACTAATCTTACTTAGGCTAATCTAAACCTCTCATAAGCATAATTAACCTCCTAATTAAGGTTTAAAAAGTAAACTCACCGGTTTAGTGAACCAATGAGTTCACGGCGACAATGACGCGCAGAGGCGAGCAAGACTCGGGCCTACAACGACGCCAAAAGAGGGCTGGACCGGGCTGAGAAAGCCCACGAGGCCCACGGTTGGGCTGCTCAGTTCTAGTTTTGGGCCAAGCTAGTTTTGCTGATTCGCAGTTGGGCTCGGTTGAGCTAGACTTGGTGTGAGGATGGCGGCCGGTCAAGGGGTTGGTCACGAGCCGTGACTAGAACAGTTGGGCGGATTGGTGGCTGTGCGTGAGGAGAAACAACAAAGGAGCAACTTCGGGTGGTGGCGTCACTATTGGGATAAGGGATGAAATGGTGAAGTGCATGGCGGAGTCAGCTTCATGAGGTGCTACTGGGGTTGACTCGGTGGGGGTGATGACGCAAGGAGGAGTCAGGTCGGTCAGTGGACGCTGGGGCAATGAAGTGGAGATGACATGCGGCAAGGGCAGAGGGGAAAGTGGGCTGGTGAAGTTGCGTGAGGTGAAAAGGGAAAAGCAATCATGCGGGAGGGAAATGAAAAAAGAGGCGAAGCCGTGAAGGAGGGGGATCAAGCTGCTTGGCGTGCGAGAGAAGCTAAAGAGAGGGGGAAAGTCAAACAAAAATATCCAATTCATCAATGCTTGGTCCCCTAGTACTTTCTTGCATATTACTCCCACAAATAGCCAAATTTTGGACAGCAAAAATGGCAATTCTCTCTCCCATCCGAATTCTTTTCTTTTTCCGAAATGTTTGAAATTCAATTTTTCGAAAAATCTCAAACTCGATGAAATTTCGCTGAAAGACGAGATGATGTCCTATAAATGAATTGTGACATGCTCGAATGTCCAATTCCTGAAACTAAATTCAATTTCATGGTTAATTTCAACCGGACATGATTTTAGCGTAACCTAACTTCTTGGGTAGTTTTTA
The DNA here is from genome assembly GCF_016545825.1 of Eucalyptus grandis. Taxonomy (NCBI): domain Eukaryota; kingdom Viridiplantae; phylum Streptophyta; class Magnoliopsida; order Myrtales; family Myrtaceae; genus Eucalyptus; species Eucalyptus grandis. Next base: position 6,273,711 of record NC_052621.1, on the reverse strand, counting down.
GGAATTTTTAGCGCAATTGACCCGTAGTTGATAATTTTCGATCTACATTGTGCATCTCCGACTTATAGGCGACTCTCGGTTGTCATAAAAATCTCAAGGTTTCAAATACGGACATAGAGTATGAAAACGACAGAAAAATCGGTTTAGTACCGTTTGACATGAATTTTGCAACCAAGTGGAATCACCCACACTTTAATTACATGCATTTGTCGAAATGACCTATCTTCGGTCTCTAATCGATTTTAATGGTGCCGTATTGACTTTTGCAGATTAGCACGGTCGAGCAGTCGATTTCTGATCGAATTCTCAAGTTGGTCGCATTTAGATTTCTTAACGGCTTCACCCGATAAACTAGTTATTTCGTGAGTGACCAACTCAGAGAAAAATGCTATAGGCACGTCAATAAAAATCCCAATTCATTTAGTTAAAAACAAAATCGAAAATTAGGATGTCATAGTTATCTTCGAATTGCCTATCTACAATGGACTTCATAATGGAGCAAGCAGAGCCATTATGGGCTACTTAATCGGTCATCAATGACTGCAAATCTCTATTGGGCCAACTCAAAGATGTTATCCTTTGTTTTGAGCTGAGAATATACAATCAAGAGGTTAACTAGGTCTTTAAAGCCTACCTAGATGCTTCTCTCTCGAAGAATTGGATTGTTAATCCCCCTAATTCCCTTTTGTTGATTTTATGTTTAGATATTGAATCCTTGAGTTAGTCCTAAAATATCATTAAAAAAAAAATCAGCGGATAGAATGCAGACAAAAAGGAGGGGAGCTCATGGAAGAGAAAGGAGGAAGTAGAAGGAAAGTTTTTTTTTTTTTTTTTTTTTTTTTTTTTGCATGTGACAATTCGAATGCCTTGACAGCTCGATTTAACATTGTTTTGTAACGCCGGTAAGTGATCGAAGTCTCTAATTGTCTATTCAAAGGAATCGTCAAAAATTAGGGCTAGGAATTTAGAATTAGGCTGATTATAAGTTGCTGCTTTTGACTAGAGAGTTTTCATATAGCATATTTATATAGACACGATAATTTAGGATGTTATGAATCTATGCAATTTACAAATCTCAATTTGAGCTTACGATTTGCCCAGAACGGAATTTTCAAGTTCGGCGCGCATTCTAGACAAAGTTCCAAACGGTAACTTTTGAGCCGAATTATGGTTGTTTTTATGAGGTATTAAGGAGGCCGAGTTGGGTTTCTTATAATATGTTGAAATGGCTTTCTAAAGATTATAAGTTGGCTTGAAATGAAAATTTATGGAGGAAGTTATGGCACGAAGAAGTTTAATGCGCGAGCCGAGCTTAGTGGACAATAATAGGTTTTCACTAGAAGCGAGCTTTTCATTGACATGTGGGTATCATTTTATTGACAAATAGACATAATATAGTCGAGTCGCTCATTAGAATATCATTTACTTGTTCTTTTGATATTGTTTTTCAATCACTTATTAGGAATTCAAGTGCGTTGACTCGAATAACCGCCATGGTCGAGTGTTGGCTTTCCCATATGAGTGGCACTATTTCTTCTTTATATTTTAAACTTGTATTTTGAAAAAAAAAAAATATGGATTATATATGCTATGAGTTGATAAATAGTATCTTTTGTTTCAAAAAAAAGGATCAAGCTTTTACTGTCATTATGTTGTTTGAAAGAGAGAGTTATCATCAACTTCAGTTTGAATGATTGTCTAGAAATAGTTTGTGAAACCCTTAATCTTGAAAAGTTTGTGATTCTTGAGGAACAATTTGATATTTATAAATCAAGTGCCTGAATTATGAAATAACTCTCATTTTGATTGTGGATTATTGGATATTTGTGATTGATGCTTAATGGCCAGTGTCTCTATGAATCCTAAGGGGTGTGTAGTTATGTCATATTAGTCTAGGATATCATTGTAGGCCGAGCTACCGACTAATAATAAGTGAAGACCTAACTAGGGGGAATTTTGGTCGTCTTGTCACAGCATTACGCATGACAATAGATAGACATTTAAGCATGGATTGGTCAATTGAGTGAACCATTGATATGTGATTTAAGTTTGGTCGATGAAATGGATTATCAACATGTGGTTTGATGAAATTAATTAATGGAATAGACCATTGACATCAATGAAATAGACCATTGACGCATATTTTTATAAGTTGAGCAATGGACTGGACCATTGGTGTCTTGGGTATTTGTGTTATGAATATATTATGTTTAAAGTGAGTTATGGTTGTGTTTTAAATGTATATAGTGATTTCTCAATCCGTTTAAAAGAAATATATTACTCATCGAGCTATGGTAGCTCATTCCTCTTATCTATTTGTTTTTCAGGCTTTCCAGCGAGCCGCAATTAAGTGTGAATGTTTGTTTCAAGGAGGACATTTTGGTAACGGGAACTTTTTGGACATGAGCTGTGCATAGTTGATGAGTTAGTTTTATGGAGATGTATATGTCATATTGGTGGTTTATAGAAAGATCGGATATGGTAACCAAATGCCTTTTGTCAAATGTATATATGTTGATGCCGGACTAAATTCTGGTTATATTGAGGCTACGTCCTTTAGAGAAAAGAGCCGTGCCATGCCCTTATTCTTGTTGACATGTTTTGACGGCAGGGGATTCTCCGGTGAAATCAAAGCCGTCCATAACGGAGTAGGCAAGCCCGGAGGCGAACCCACGGCTCCTGTTGAAGCGACGTCGTGCATCTTTTTGCTCAGCAGCTGTCCCCACGTTCTTTCAGCACCATATTCGTGGAACGCTAGAAACTGGCCAAAGAATACGGATTTGAATTGCAGGCAAGACAGAGAGATGCTCATTATTTTTCTGATTTTCTTCTTGTTTTTTGTCCAAGGCCACGTAGGACTTGGACGTCTTACCTGCGCGTTACCGTCGTTGGCTCCATGCGATGCATATACGTAAGAAAAAATCGGCACGCTTTCGTTCTTTATAACAGCGGAGGAAAATACTTCGGTCATTTTTGGCCTGTCAGTTTCTGCTTGGACTGTAAAAAATTCTTCAGCTAAATCAAAGCCGTCCATAAGGGACACGGCATGTCCCGCGGTGCATCCACGGCTCTAGTTGAAGCGACGCAGTGCATATTTTAGCTTGGCAATCCACGACATTCTGCTTCACCATAAGTGGGGAACGCTAGAAACTTGCCTAGGACTACGACAAGACAATCATATTCAAGGAGGGCGCGAGATTATGTCGCGAGATTATGTAAGCAAATTTAAGCATGACAAGGCATGAGGACGATTGACTTGGAATCTAATACGGTTTTGACACGTTCTAACTTCGGAAATCGATGTAGATGCTAAACAACATGAATATAATGATACAAACCCCTCGACGGCCCCTACTAAAACGTTGCAAAGCAATTCTTTTACGTACATTCATCTATAATCCATATGCTAGGACTGACTTTTAGAACCGCAGTCACACTTGATAGCTTGCACCGGCTCCACAAATCTTCTCAACAACATGATGAAGTACATATGAGGAAACTACTGGACAAAAGAGAGTACATTCGCAGGCTACTTGACTTGAGTTGAACCTGAATAGTGAATGAAGCTACCCAAGAAAATGACTTGTGCGTCAAGGAACCAGGAATTTAATTTCACCTCATGGCTTGAGCAGAAGAGAGGGAGGACCGATTGCCCTCGAGCTCGATGCCACCGTCCAGAGTGATGCTCCCTCCCTTCAGGAAGCGTGAGTACCACTTGGCCGAGAGCTTCGGGTACCTTCTCAGCTCAGGGTCATCCAGGTCCACGTAGTACAGGCCGTAGCCTGACTGGTACCCGTCCAAGAGCTCGAACACATCTAGGAGGGACCATGTGAAGTAGCCTTTCACATTCGAGCCATTCCTTCACAGGCCAAAGGGAGGAAGAAAGGTCAGAAAAATATGCACATTTGAGTTGTGGGGTTACGGTGTTGAACTCAATGCATAGAGGATGTGTACCTCACTGTATCCAGCAGGACACTGATATGCTCTTGCAAACAATGAATTCTCGGCCAGTCCTCAAGCGTCGTGTTTCGCTGCATCCTTTGACCTGCAAAGAGACAACCAAAAGTTCCCGCTTGTGTAACCACATTCCACCAAAAGAATTGTAATCCAGAAACCTGAGTAGAATGTCGGAACAATATGATTTCTTATTCTTTCAGTAAGCGATGGCTTCGCCCTTTTCTCTCCATGGCTGACTCCTCTATCAAACCAGTCTCCTTGAACGATGCTTTGACAATATAATTTACGACATGTCTTGATTGAAGTTGATACTCTTGACTTAACCGTTTGCTTATTTATCTTTTACTTCAACTTATTGACTATGAAAAGAAAGATCTCATGGTCTGAACTAGTCTGCTCATATCGCATTCAAACATTAAGTTAGAAGCTGGAAGTCAACATCATATTTTAACTGCCCGCAGAGAGAGAGAGAGACCGTTTTCATGGATAAAAATGGGAGGGTTTCCATAATTTTGCTTGAATAACTCCAGCACGCCTTGGAGACCCCATGGAGTAAGTGGAAACTGAAACAAATGCGTCAGCAGTTTCACTTCTCAATAAAGTTAACTGATAGTTCACTGCATCGATTTAATCTTACCTCAAACGAAGGCAGAAATCTATTCATAAATGACATTGCATTTCCTTGCGTATCTGCCATGGATGAAAAAGTCAGCCACTAGACTCTTGAGTAGATAAAAAGTTTTCAATTTGTGGTAAGTAAAATGTTGATCAATAATCCTCAAGAAACATTGTGCTCAATTAAATGAGGTTTAGCATGCATAGATGGCCATTTATAACTAAACTGCAATGCTAAAAGCAATATGAGATTGAGATACTGTGTTTGGACAAAGTCGGCACTACGGGTGAAGATTGTATAGGTAAAAGAGCACGTACATTTCCACTCTACAGCCATGTCTGCCTTATAGTCCCTTGGTTCAATGCTCAGGCTTTCCGGATCGTCCTTGATATAGTTTGAGCTGTAGAAATTGACTGCAAAGAAATCAAATGAACCCTTGACCCTTTGAGATTCGAGAGCAGTGAAGGAAGGGAGCCTTGATCCTGCATTCTTCTTCATCACCTCAGGATAGTCCCCATACACCAGCGGTTCCACAAACCTGCAACAAAGATAAAACACCAAACTCAGTTTCAATTTCTACTGGATTATAACTTCAAACTGCTGGATCACTCTCCAGAAGAAAAACAAAGGTAAACCGTAGGGCAGGTTCACATTTACTTAACGAACTAGACATTCCTAAACAAAATTATCTATAGATAATTGTCGGTGATGCAACTGAGTGGTCAAACACCCATTTCAAGTTAGATTGATTTCTAGGAGAAGAAAATACAGATCACATGTGTATCGATCACTCACCAACCCAAGAAAAATTCATTGGACCTTTGAGCTGCAATGACGTCTTCCGTTTTGTTTGTGAAAGGAACAGAGTAGAAACTCAGAAGGTTAAGCCCTACGTATCCCTTCTGTATGTTCTGCATACACAGAAACGGCAAAACGGTTATTAGGCACGATATATTATCTGTTTTTACTTTGTTCTCCTTAACATTATGAGAGAAACAAAAGCTGTGATATGTTGCCACCATATAATGTCACATTGAATTACATTACATCATATAGGTTGAAATGGTTGAAACCAAAAGCAGGATTCTTCTACTGAGGTCAACTTAGGGGAAGTTCCCTAACATTAAATCAGTCAACCGTGCTTAAAAAAAAAAAAAACAAAAACACAAAAACTTTTACCTGGTATTTTTTCCGATACAGTCTGGTGGCTGATGCATGTGACATTAAGATATTGTGAGCTGCCATGTATGGTTCCAATGATGAATCTCCTCTGGTGCAGTTAAAGTATCCAAATGGAGAAGAACAACGATTTGGTGGCAGAAATCCAAGGTCATAACCAGCCATCGAGAAAATATTGGCCTCGTTGAAGGTTGTCCAGTATTTAACTCTGTCTCCGAATATTTTGAAACATGCATCTGCATATTCCACGAAATCTTTCCTGCATCAACATGAATCAGTCCAGTGATGATAACAATTCCTCTTACCGGCACTTGATATGATGGAGCTGTAATTGAAGGAAAAGGAAGAAAATAGAAAAACTTGATGGGACTAGCTATCATACACAATATTTCGACTTATCCATCCTCCATACTCATCTTCAAGAGCCTGTGGCAGATCAAAATGGTGTAGGGTCACGTGTGGTTCAATCCCTGCATGTGAAAATTAACTTGTTACTGTCCATTTGAGGTGGTTCTTTCTCTAATATACATGAAAATTGCATAAAAAATGGGGCATAAGATAACATTAGGATGCGTAGAATGAGCTTTGGCTATCACCATGGCTGATCAGTTCATTGATGAGGTTGTTGTAGTACTGCAATCCCTTTGGATTCACAGAGCCTCTCCCATCTGAAAGAAGAAATACGCTCAAATGGCAGAACAGATAAGAAACAGATGCACCATTTGGAATAGAAAAAGCTACAGTAAATGGGTGTTTGGTCATACTTGGAATGAGCCTCGACCATGAGATGGAAAACCGGTATGCATCTAAGCCCATTTCTGCCATCAATTGGACGTCTTCCTGCATCACATACATCAAATAGGATTGTGGGATGGTGGGTTAATCCAAAATGAAGTAAATCTAAGTTAGTTGTTTACCACTCATGATCACTATCTAACAGTAGTGAGAAAATACTAGGTATCAAATTTTAATGAGATGACTGGTAAGTACCTTGTATTTGTGATATTGATCACAGGCGATATCTCCATTTGCTCCGCCTGTAATCACTGCAAGATGGAAAACCAGATAATTAGCAAAATTAAAACCACAAAACCCATATATTATGCCGGCTTACTAATGAATTTTCAAGCATCTAGCAATGAAAACATAGAACCTGCTTACAGAATCATGACAACTATTTTACTTTTCACTGCTTTTAAATGCTTTAAGAATTTAGCTACTTTAGATGCCCATTGTTTTTCATAAGGACTTCGAAGTTTGGTCAGACTCCACCAAACTGAAGCACAAAAGTGAAGAAAATTCTTGTGCCCAAGACTCAACTTTTCTCAAGTCCCCAAAGACAGTCTACTACACGATTCCACTCCACTGTTCAGTGTAAAAACTTCAAAAACCAACCTGAAATGTTCTCGACTCCCTTAAAGCTGAGCTCAGTTGAGTACTTTTTCTTGAATAATCAAGAAATTTCTTTGATATAACAAAATATTACCAAATAGAGGGTTTTAGGCAATCTTCTGAGCCAAAGCTCTTGGCGCAATTAAATTTGGCAAACCCAAGATCGATTTTCAGACCCCAAGTTGATCATAACATTAACTTTGCAGCACTGTATTTCTCCTGGCCTCAGGAGGTCAGGAGTGAAAAACTTCACAACAAGATTCAAAAAATTCTCCTGCCCATAAAAAAATAAAGGCGGAGTAACCCAAATTGAAAAAAAAAAAACCAACATGCTTCTGTTGAAATTCATGTGACAGAAGATCATTATATGAAAATAACAGGAAAGAAACTAGCCTGAGTCAGAGTGGGCCCAGGTATCCATTATACTTGGAGTCCTGCCATCCTCATTTGCTGCTCCTTCGACCTTCAAAATTCCACAGCTTCAATCAAAACTCTCCCTCTCTCTCTCTCTCTCTCTCTCTCTCTCTCTACACGAAAACACACTCACTGAAACAGAGGGAGCAAGTACAGACCTGATAAGCTGACGTGCCGGCACCAAACACAAAGCCAGGAGGGAAGTCGTATCTGCTGAACTCATCAGCAGCAGAGACCGTCTCTGCTATCACCAGACCCACTACCACAAGCTGCAACAAGCACCCCAATTTCTTCATCATCTTCTCTGTCCTGTATCTGCGTCTTCTTCGGAGATCAGAGTCACACTTCACCACAGGCACATCTATCACGCTCGTGGTGCCTCTCCTCTGGTTATAACAGCTATCTTTCTTCTCTCTTTATGGAGATCTTGTGTTGTTGTGCAAAAGTGGAATTACCATAAAGTAAGAGGTCGAAAAGAGAAGTAACGGATTTGAATTGCAGGAATCACATCATTATCGTTCTAGAGTTTTATCGTCTCTTTCGTCATAAGGCCACGCTTGACTTGGGCGCCTTTGTTGCTATCAAGTCTCTTGCCTTCGAATTTTCGGCATCGCTTTCATTGGCTCCCTGCATATTTATTACGTAGCAACAATTTATCCGCCCGTCTCTTTCCGTTTGGACCGCAGTCGACTCTTTGGCGAAATCAAAGCCGTCCATCAAGTCGTCGGCAAGCCCGGAGGCGAATCCACGGCTCTCATTGAAGCAACGTCATGCATGCTTTTGCCCAGCAGCTTCGCCCACGTCCTTCCTCACCAGGAGCGTGGAATGCTAGAAACTGGCCAAAGAATACGACAAGACAATATTATTCAAAGAGGGTGAGCATGACAAGGCATAAGCAGGCTTAAAATCTAATGTGATTTGACAGTTTTTGACGCTTTCAATATTAAGATATCAAGATGACACGGAGAACTCAAGGGCAAGGGCCTTACTAAAATATTAAATATGAAAAAAGCAAACTCTTTATATAACTACCTATTCTCCCACGTCATTTGATCCTACAAGACAGTTTTGGAATATATTATATGATTAAGGTTATTGGTCGGGCATGGGTTACATGGCAAAATTATATCATGCGTTTATTAACCATCTATTAGGATGTGCTTACTGTAATTTGCAACTGCCCTTAACCCTCCACTCAAATCCGTCATTTAACAAATAATTTAAACAAACTCTGTGGAGAACGTATCTAGAAATGTAGGATACTTCTTTTTCTAAAAATATACCAGTTTTTTAAATAGAGGAGACCACTAGACTTGTTGCATTCAAAAAGCTACAAATTGCCCTGTTGGTGAAAAGCATCTTGATCAATCAAGATACGGGCAAATTGCAGTTGGAGTTCTATTTGCTGAAGGCCCACATAGAAAACTTGTGGTACACAGTATTGATTTTCTGCCAGACACCGATGATAATGTTCAGGATATTTTTAGCCTGAATTTTGTTCTTAGCAGCGTTTCCACCACACTGCAGAAAGGTGGACTTTTTAGAGAACATGTTGAGATTGCATCTCGAGTTTGAGCCCGTTTGGTGGACACCCGACACAATTTGACGAGTACTTCTCTGCCTTGCTTGTGCACATTGCAGTACAGAAATTTAGACACATCTCACCCTCTTTGGAATTTGTGTGTCGTGCATTGCGATGAATGATATCTTATTTTTAAGGTAGGATTATTGGTCCCTACTTTGATTTGAGAATCCAAATTGTGAAATTTAGAAACATCTCACCCTCTTTAGTTTAGTAGATTAAGTACGGATGGATGTGTGAGGCAATATGATTTCTTGCTCGACGAAGACAGCACAAAAGGATGAAAGATGGATTATTTATAGACTAAAGATGGATGTGCTATCTATAGTGAGTAGTTTCTTCTTCCCAACACTTTCTATTGAATTGAATTACTAAATACTTGTCAAGATTGTATTATAAATATAATTAGAGGTGACCATAGTTTTAGGATAAAATCAGAAATGGAGAATCGGATCCGCTAAAATCAATCTAGTTTCAAGTTTTAGCATATGCAAGATAGGCTCTAAGTTCTAAAAATTAACTAACCTATTCTGACGAGTAAGTTCCAAGATTCAAGTGGAACCTAAAATCTGGAATAAGTCTTTTTGTTTTTCTTGTTCTATGTTTTCGCACAATCCTATGGTATTCAGTAGCATCCAATAATGAGTGAATAATATGGAACGGCTAGCCACATATCTATAATTGAGATTTCTTATTTTATTAATATATTTATATTTTTTTGTGCTTAAATATGAGTTGTGGTCAGTAGATTGTAATAACAAATAATAGTCATTAGAGGTGATAATTCACTAAAAAATTTTAAATAAGAATACGGGCCAAACTTGAGTAGATCCCGGAACTTGTGACAACGCAAGTTCTAAGTTTCAGGTGGAACCTCCACCGATCCTGAAACTATCACCCCGGATACGACTAGGAATGTAGAGTTGCTGATAAGTACATAAGAAGAATATGATCTGCATAAGCAAGAAAAATTCGCGAAAGAGCAATTTCTCCTTCAGCAATCATGTATGAACTGATTTGGCTGATCATGTATAATAACAGATTATCTCACTTGAAGACTTCAGCAGATGAGTAAGTTGATGAGAAATTCCTCTCGAGTTCGATGAAGCCATCAGAGCCCACGATCCCTCCCTTCAGAAAGCGCGAGTACCACCGAGCTGAGAGCTTCGGGTATCTTCTCAGCTCAGGATCATCCAAGTCCACGTAGTACAGGCCGAAGCCCGCCTGGTAGCCATCCAACAGCTCGAGGAGATCTAGGAAAGACCACGTGAAGTAGCCTCGCACGTCCGATCCGTTCCTTCACGCACAACAAATCTCATCACACTCCACAAACTAATAAGCACATCGGCTGGTGTTAGATAAGATGATTTCATTTCAGGTCTACGGATGGCAGTTACCTCACGGAATCAAGCAAAGCACCGATATAGCCGTGCAAAGATTTCACCCTCGGCCAGTCTTCTAGGGTAGCATTCCTCAGCGTGCGTTGACCTGAGAAGAGGTGATGGCAGCTTAGAATGAGCTTATTCATGTGAACCTACAGTAGAAACTAGGGGGGGAGAGAGACAGAGAGAGAGACAGAGAGAGGGAGGGAGAGACCGTTTTCATGGATGAAAATAGGGGGATTCCCATAAGTTCGCTTGAAGTAGTCCAGGACACCTCGCAGACCCGATGGAATAACAGGAAACTGAAACCGCTTCACAAATCACTCTCTCTACAATAAAGCGAACAAGCCTATACAGACCCACAAATAAACTCTTACCTCGACCGAAGGAGATGATGTATTGTCCTGCACAACTGCCACATAAAACAAGGTCAGGTACAAGATATTGAACCGGATGATTAGTTTACTCAGTATCCCAAAGCTCGAGATTTTGAACATTGTTGAGGCACTGGTTAGACTTCTAGTTTGACGGTGGTTTAGCTTAGCATATATACTAGGGAGGTCTCAAAGAATTAGGATCCAGACAAGCAAGTGGAGACATGGGCTAACATCGGATGTCTTAAAAGAACACGTACATATCATCTCAACAGCTGTATCTGCATTGTAGTCCCTTGGATCCATCTTTAGGATTTCGGGATTGTCCTTGATGTGCAGTACACTGTAAAAATTGATTCCAAAGAAGTCAATTGAACCCTTGATTCTTTTGGATTCATGAGTCGTGAAGGAAGGGAGTCTTGATCCCACATTCTTCTTCATAACATCTGGATAGTCCCCATATACCAGGGGATCTGCAAACCTGCAATGGTGAGAAATAAAGAACCATGAAAGCTGATTGAGAATTAGATGATAAAATAGAGGTTCCTATCTAAAAGCTAGATACAAAAAAGTACCAGTATATAGATCATAGCAACGCAATGCAGAAGCTAGATAATGCTAAAAAAATGGTCATGGAGAGATGGACTTCACTTAGATTTGCTGCAACTCACCACCCCACATAAAAGTCATTGGCCCTTTGAGTCGCGATGACGTCTTCAGTTTTGTTTGTGAAAGGAATGAACCAGTAAGAGAAAAGGTTGAACCCAATGAATCCCTTCTGTTTGTCCTGCAACACAAAATAGAAGTATATGTATCTTAATTGCCATGGGTAATTCATTTGTTAATCGTCTAGTCCATGAAGATCTGTCCAAATTAAGAACAGAAAGACATTAGCTGTTCCAAAACAAAGCTGCTATGCAGCAGAGTATAGGAGACTTAGAGAAAGCTAAAGCAGGCAAGGGCAAGGAGCTTGTTGCTACAACACAAACCTTTAGGCGTCAGAAGCTTTTAGAAGGGTCTTTCGATTTTTAGTTTCCTTTAGTCAAGATCATTCCATTTATAAATTGACCAAACGTTGATATTTTAAGAATAATTGTTGTCCACGTTATATTATTAGTTAATGGTTTAATTATCAAAACGCTAAAAAGAAATCCATTGATTATGAGAAGGTGTGCCTCTTATGATTAGGTGCAACTCTTACAAAAAGAAAAAAAAGTGCTTTCATGTAAGGCACCTATTGAAGGCACTTATTGATAAGCCTATATAAAGAGTCCAGTTCTCTCTCTGCTATACATAAAATAAAATAAAATAAAATAAAAAAGTCCTATTATATCCCCCATCAGATAAAATACATTAAGACTAAAGTGGGTTAAGGGAGAGAAACCATATTTCTTCATTTTTCCTATTTCGGTGACAATCATTTACTCAAAGTTATTATCGTTATAGATAAAAGGTATGTCATCATCTCTCTTGTTGTGGAAAAGTTCATGAAGATCTAAGATTCTTTAATTTAGAATTTCTGTATAAAGAATTATATTATTGCTCACAGGTATACGAAAAACTAGAAGCTTTACCTGGTAAGTCTTCTTGTACAGTCTAGCAGCCGATGCGTGTGCTAACAGGATATTGTGGGCGGCCAGGTAAGGCTCAGTGGAAGAGTTGCCTTTGGAGCAGTTATGGTAATATCCAAATGGAAACGAGCAATGCATGGGCGGCAAAAAACCAATGTTGTAACCTGCCAGCACAAAAACATTGGCCTCATTGAAAGTCGTCCAGTATTTGACTCTATCCCCGAACATTCTGAAGCATACATCAGCATAATCCGTGAAGTCTTTCCTGCATCAACAAACATTTATCCAGCAGCATTGAACTAACTTGCACTTCCATCATCAGGTGACTCAAACAATCAACCAGAGGGAAGGAAAAGGAATCCACCAGGACCAAAAATCTTACACTATCTTTTGGTCTATCCATCCTCCATACTCATCTTCAAGAGCCTGCGGCAGATCCACATGATGTAGTGTCACATGGGGTTGAATGCCTGTTAATCACAAACAATCATATTACCCCTCATATTATCTTCTTTCCATCACACTTCAGAGATATCTACCTCTTATATTAAAGGAAAAATGCTTTAAAAATGGGAAATGAACAGTAATTTAATCTGTAACGAGCAAATGATGATGACCTTTTCTAATTAATTCGTCGATGAGGTTGTTGTAGTACTGCAAGCCCTTTGGATTGATAGATCCTCTTCCATCTATGAGTAGAACAGGAAACACAATGGATATAACATCCGAAAAAAGCTCTTTTTTCTTCAGAATATAAGTGCAACATGATTGATCATACTTGGAATGAGCCTTGACCATGAGATGGAAAATCTGTACCCGTTTAAGCCAGTCTCCACCATGAGTTGGACATCTTCCTGCATTGCATTTATTGGATATAAATCAAGATAATCACTTAACAATCATCAAATAATGTCCTCATTGGATATTTAGTTACTTGTGACCATCTAGTTGACAGCAGAAAAATGAATAGAACATGGTTCACTAAAATGATGATTACACCTGTAGCTGAGGCCTTATGAGCATAAACCATTGACTGAGGGTAGTCCTGAGTACCTTATATTTGTGATACTGATCACATGCAACATCGCCGGTGGCTCCATCCATTATTCCTGAAGTTTTGAGGGGAAATCAAACATTCAAGTCGGAAGGTGAAAATAACGATGCAGCATATGTTAGGTACTTGTAAGATCTGCTGTTTCTCTTGTTTACGAGCTTTCAGTAACCAAACTTACTGCTTTTCCAGACAGATAAAGATTTGTTTACATTTTTCCTCATCTTTGTACGAGCAAATATTTAACTAGGCTGAAATTTCAGTTTCCTCACTGCCCTCCTTTATCTGAAAAATACAAATTCGACCATAGGCCAGGTTCAGTGAAAAGATATACTCGGATTTCTAAGCACCAAATCACTCTCGGCATGGTCCTTTCTCAGAGCTTACCGTTGGATTGAAAGGGTCGGACGGGAATCAGGTATATCTCGTGAAAAAGGTATATCACGTGAAAAAGGCTCTCTTATAAGTAAGTGTAGAAAATCACACAGATAAACACGTCAAAGAACCTGGCCCCTACCCGTTGAAGATTTGAAAATGCTTGAAGAATTCCAAGAAATTTCTCTAAAAATATGATCATGCTTATCAGGAAGCAGATAGGGATTACTTACCTGAATGGGCAAAGGTGTCAAATATACTTGGAGTCCTCCCATCTTGGTCTGCCGCACCTTCAACCTTGAAAAAGGAAAAGAGGGAACGATATTGAACGATAACGCAAACAAGTGCCGAAAATTTACATAAACAAAGGGATGGCACAGAGAATCGGGGATTCAAGATTAAAGACTCAATTGCTTTTGAGAGAGAGAGAGAGAGAGATTGAAGACCCACTTGATAAGCTGAAGTGCCTGCACCAAACACAAAACCAGGAGGGAAGTCATGCCTACTGTATTTATCTGCACCAGAAACTGCAACCACCAAACTCACTACCAAAAGCTTCAAGAGACGCACTTTCTTCAACATTTTTTCCCCTAAATGATCGCGTGTTGTCCTCTCGCGTAAACAGAGCAAGTTCCCTATCTGGGTCTCTCTCAAAAAAGCACACGGGCCTATGTTGCCACTCATATTTGCTACGCTTATCATCTCAAGGTTTCATTTTTCTTCCTTTTTTTAATGAAGAAAACACAGATATTGGAGGAATTTGGCGTATTCTTGTCAGAAAGCAGGCCACATTTTATTGGGACCTTTTGGCCAAAGCTTTGAAGTACTTTGCTTTTTTGTGTATGACTCTCATTAGTTACATGCAACTAATGTGAATTCCTTGTCTGGTCCACCATGTATGTCAGTGGATAGCATTCCGGGTAATCTCAGCCAACCGCAAAAGGAAGTTTGGTTGCCATACATTGCAACACACAAATCTGTGCATAAAATTCCAATCATGTGAAATTCCAAAACCCCGCTAAATGCTTGCCCGCAATAAATAACTCGCAGTATATCACATAGACATTTAATTTTCAGTAAGTGTTTTAATGTTGCAGTAAATGTCTCTCTAATGGGAAGTCCAGTCATGGACCTAAGCTCCCAAAACAATTTGTGTATCCGATCCAAGAAATAGGTTTTTCCTAATCATGCAAAGAAATCGGCAGATTGGATTTGCAAGGAACATGAGGAGCACAGCAGAACATGTCAGCAGCGAGACCATAATTTTCTCAAAAGCTTATTAAGAACAGCATCAGTTTAACTTGAATGTTCTGTGATGAATCTTGAAGAACTTGAAGATTATATATAATCTGCTTTTTGATTTTGAAACAAAAGGAGAGAAAAGATCGAACAATCTGAACAAGACTTGAGAGACCCACATTTTGGTTCTGTACTTAGACCGCACAATATGGTGGGTCAAGTCATAAACCACCAATGTAACTAACTTTTTGAAGTTGCTTTTCTACTTTTATCTGCTGAATGGCATGAGAAAGTGTGTAGCTTTTTCACTTCTTTGTTGATGAAACAGTTTTTGCATACTGACATAGCAGATTATGAATTCATTTATACATACGAATCATATACTAGAGTAAGATCATCTTAATAGTCCTAAAGCATCTGTGTACGATGATGCTCTGTAGTTCTGTGACCATCTATCTCGTTATGCCGGTTGCCTCGATGGCTGCTTCGTTGTCTGGAGTTTCTCTAACGTGGATAGGACTTCGGTCATGTGCGGTCTATTCTTGGGATCTGTATGGAGGCATTGCAGTGCGAGAGCAGCCGCGCCTTGAGCTTCCTTCTTGAAGTATTGGCCTCCCAACCTCAAGTCCATGATTCTCAACACTCGTCTTGTGTCATTTAGAAACGGCTTCGCCCACTCCACGAGGGTCTCGTCCACAAACCCACCTCTCTCATCTTCCATTGCCCGCCTTCCCGTGAGCAATTCTAGCAAGACAACGCCGAAGCTGTAAACGTCGCTCTTTGGGGTCAAGTGACCTGTAATTTAAAATTGGTTAGCCGAGGTAACAGCTCATAGTTTTTGAGGCATCTGCTTTTCATCTCGACATAACTGAAGAAAGTCTCATGCACAAGGTTACTTAAGAGAATCGAGCAATTGTGGTCTGCAGAACAAAGAATTTGAATCATGGTCTGAGGAGTAAAGACGCCTATCTGGAAATCGAAGTATACAATGGTCGGCAGATCGTTTGGCCTCAGTTTCTTATTCCACTTGGAGGCAACAAAGGAACCTCGAAATTTGTGTTCTGTATAAAAAAAAAATATTACGACAATTGAAAAAACCTGTCGGTTCCCGCTGTTATCCATCACTTGTTGTTTGTAAGAAGGCCATAGCAACGTTCATATGCAACTGAGATAGATTGGCTTTTGGCATCAGATGGATCTCTCAAAATGAATGAACTGATATGGAAGTATACAGAATAGCAGGGATTTGAAGTGTATTTTTTTTTTTTTTTTTTTTGGGTCAGAATTGAAGTGTATTAAACAAGAGAAATGAATGAAGAAAGTCAGCTACTAATATAACAAATTCAAAGGGTGCGGTCGGTTGCTCAACATCGCTTTCGATGATAAGATCACAAATCACTTATATGATGGAAAAGGATTTTGACCTGTCGCAACATATTCAGGTGCCGCGTAACCCCGAGTTCCCACCACTCGGGTGGAAACGTGGGTTTCATCTCCGCTAGGGCCATCCCTTGCCAAGCCAAAATCTGAAAGTTTCGCAGTGAAATCCTGCACACACGTAGCTACTCAAGTACTGCATGAAAGATCAAATCCATATCCTAGATCTACAGTAGAATAAATCAAAATTTTCACCAATGAACCATACCGAGTCAAGCAGAATATTTGATGCCTTCAAGTCACGGAAAATTACATTTGCAGCTAAACTATGTAAGAAGGACAATCCACGGGCAACACCAATCGCAATATTCATCCGCGCAGACCAAACCATAGGTTGAACACCTTCTGCACTAAAACAAAAGGCAAATCCCTTGAGAAATACTGCTTCTAGCATAAGATACATTACCACCGGAACTGAACTTCGCAAAAGTAGGCTTTTCTTTTAACCCAGCAGAAGAAAGTAATTTGGGGCAGAGTGATGCCGTCAATGTTGTTGGATAACATAGGTTTTCTGAACATTCAGCTCGATAATACCCACGGAGCCATACAAACTGCTGTGAGCCACATGCACCAGATTATGTCGTCAATTGGCAGAATCACTGCTAGAAATCCTACTCAATTGCCCTTCCTTACGAGTTTTGTCAATGCATCTCTTCTATGGAGTTTTTGAAGTCACGAGAGGAATGACTTCATACAGCATTTGGTAAATAGTATCAACATTCTTGATCACACTAATAAGCTAATTATCCAGGATGGTTGGGAAGACTAACAGGACTATTCTGCAGTGTTACCTCCCAACTCCCCTTACTAAGCACCCCAAGCCCCCAATCAGGAGACAACAAACAATAATACAAACTACATCCGTTGTGCAAGAGTTCATAATTGAAAAGCAGGTCGCAGATTTTTTTCCCTTTTTTAAAAATATATATGTAATTAAAATTTTGTTTCTTGCTTGCTAAAAAAATGTATGGACAACAAACTTATCTATATGTTCTAGCTCTTGTGGCTGCTGACTCCCATGGGCATTGCTCTTGAGCACAATGAGAGTGGACGCCAATTCTCATGACTTGACCACATGGATCATACTAGAGAACTAATGGTAGTGACATTTTCATGGATTTTGCCTTCCGCATTAATGAAATATTTTTAGAATCTTTGATCATGAAAAACAGTGCAATATACAAACCAGCATACGGTAAGCACTAGCTGATGGAAAAAGAACTTACTTCTGAATAAATGGTTCTCCAAACTCCCCTTTGGCATGAATTCATAAACAAGAAGTCTATTGTCTGCCTCTGAACAATAGCCAATGAGTTTTACAAGATTTTCATGGTGAAGCTGACCTAAGTAGTTGACCTCAGCCTGTAAAGTTGGATGTCAAATTTACTAAATAGCATAACAAAACGCTATAGCAACAAAAGAAATCTTAAAACAAGATTTGAAAAAATGGAAATACATACAAGCCACTCCTTATGGCCTTGGAAGCTCTCTGGCTTGAGTTTCTTGATAGCCACCACAATGCCGCTTCCTGGTTTAGTGGGGACTAATGTGCTCTCATCGATCCATCCCTTGAAGACAAACCCGAAACCTCCCTCCCCAATTAGACTCTCTGAGCGAAAATTCTTGGTGGCATTCTTTAAATCGCTGAAGCTGAAAGACTTCAGATTGATAGAGGCAGATGAAATGGCTTCGGATATAACAGGAGAAATTTCTGGATTTGCGGAAGTCGGTCCCTTGTCATGAGGAGCTGAGGCCGAATCCAGTTTACTTTTGCTCCGAGAATTCGCACGTTCTGGATGAGAGGTGGTACAAAGCGAGCTATGGTAAATGTTCTCAGCATCAGCGAAGACAAAGTGAACACCCAAAGAAGGAAGGGAAGCAGAAAAAACAGGACACGCAAATGATTCACTGACAGATGTAAAGAAAATGTAAATCATATGCACATATTTAGGACTTTCCAATGGAAACCTTGCTTCTCTGTTCAGCTGATAAAATTCTTACATGAAATCGAGAGAACATCATAAATACTAAAGCTCAACTTCAGAGAACTGCGAATACACAAAAGACGAAGCAGGGAAGGTAAGAACAGAGGAAGAAGCATGATCACTTACAATATGAGAAACAATGAATAGAACAGCCTAGTTTCTTGCCAATAGTCAACAGAAAACATTTTCCATTTATTAATTGATCCATGCAACACAGCCCAACGAGAATGGAAGCACATCATGAATGATAGCATTTCCAGAGAAAGAATCAGAGGAGGAGGAGGAGGAGGCTGACCTGAGAACTTGTTGGACGATGCATGAGCACACTTTGCAGGTTTCCTCCAGCAATTTCCCATATGCGGTACTGGAGGCTCTTTTCTCGGCAGATGTCTCAAGACCCACTTCAAACGGATGTCCGTAAAGCCAAAAATTTTAAGATAGATTCAATCTAGACTTCAAGAAGGTCTGCTAAATGTGCCCATCTGAGGTGAAGGTCAATGTGAATATGGAGGAGCATAGGTAGCAGCTAGTCAAGATGGAATTTTCCCATAAATTAAAATAGCCTTTTCGCTTGCGGAATTGGTACTTTGTTTTGGTCCCACTTTTGATTTTAGTACCCTGGCAGTAGATAAGACAGACATAATTTCCTTTCACACCGAAGAGGTTGACCAGCTCTCTCTCTCTCTCTCTCTCTCTCTCTCTCTGAACATGGCAACTATTATATGGTCGCGATATCCTTATTCGTTCAACCTAAGGAAGAGGAAATTTCAAAGCTCGGGAGGCAGGGGAGAAGGGTGATATCGCAGACAGGAAAGAGTCAATCCCCACTCTGTTGGTGGTGTCTGACACGTAAAGTTCATTACAGCTTTGACTTGCATGGCCTGAGTAAATATACTTGCACTTACGGTGATCGTGAAAGACGCAAAAAAGAAACATCGGCTTTTCCCGGTCGCGTTCGATGCTGCGTAATCCATCCCACGTCGTGGCTTCGAGCCGAGCACAATCCTCTATTGCAGTGTCCCAACTTCAAAGATTAAAACACTAACTGGCCCTGATATGAGGTCTCTGTTATACCGTGACATGCCAAAGTGCGAAGATCGCATTCGCTGCTTAAGGGTTGAGACCATTGATGTCCTCATCACGAGATGGGACATAATATTCAATGGAGTCTGTCTGACCTTGGTCAAAAGAGAACTGGAAGTCTTCCTCACCTAAAAGCTTAAAAGCTTTTCACCCACTAAAGATCTAAAAGGGAAAGCATAGTTTGGACCACATGCATAATTAGGTTTTGATACTCTCCTTTTCGTTCTAGTTTTGCATGATTGATTGGTTTCTATAGTTGATCGAAAGAGACGCAAGTTGCGCCTTGGTCAGGGCGTTTCTATATGTTGCCGTGCTTTTCCCTCAATCACCAAATGAAATTTTTGGAGTCGCTTCATTCAATGTGATAACTCCGAACTTCAACAGCGAATTCTAGTCTTAGCATGCCGAATCTAGAACAACTATTGCGAGTTTTAAACCAGAATTCTACTATACGAGATTCTCTTTTACTTAAACATTTCAAGAACATGCAACTCTTTTATCTCTAACATTTCCAAAAGAGTTCACTCACAAAATGGAGTCCCTTCCGCGGGGTATAAACATCATACACGATTTTCCCTTGGCCTCAGGTAAGGAAGACAAGAACAAATAATATAATGAACAGAATTAACAAGAACAGTATCATCATAAATTGCCCCTTTGCCCCAGCCTTCTTCATGACCATGGCCACTTTCTTCTGCAAAAGGTAATAACGTGGGGTTAAAATAAGTGAGTAGTCATCATTCCCTGCGTAAAACCCGCGTATATTATAGAAAAATTAAATTCAGGAAAAGAAGCTCCAACTCAAACCTAACTCACGGAGACGATCATACCTGGACAAAATCCAGACGATTTGATGTACCCTCCATTTCAGTGCCCAAGTCATCAATAATCCGGTCCTGAAGAGCCATAGACTGGATATCTTAGTATACTACCAATCAAAGAAACTTAAACTGGCTAACATTTGAAGAGAAAAAGCAACTACTAACAGCCGTGAAAACGAGACACAAATTTGCGTGTAATTGTTAAAACACATGAAAGAATCAGCAAAGGCTTTTCTTGTGAAAAAGAAGAATGATGGACCTGGGCAAGAAGCTCATCGTGAATGGTAAGCCCAATTCCTCCTATTCGCTCAACACTTGCACTCAGTTCATCCAATTCCTCATCCTGCCGCCTACAAGAGCAAGAAAAAGAAACAACAGCGTGTGACATAAGTAAACTTTCTTAAGCTGTCATTATTTCAGGAAGACCAAACACTAAGGATGCGCATGACAAAATTTCTGGAATAGAAATTGATTTCTGACTAGAAATTGAGAAATTAAAAATTTTAGCTTCTAATTTCTTCTTCAAATCTATTTCTGGAATAGATCAAATTACGTTACCAAACAAATTTCTGTTTCAAATTTATTCCAGAAAACAGAGAAACAAATAAATAGAGAAGTAGAAATTTTATCATGCACGTAAACATAAGATGACTAACACAAGGAGAATGTGCGACACCAAAACAAGCCTCCAGATGATAGAGAAAAAGGTGAGTTGAGAATGTCTGATGCCAGAGGAGATTTTTAGGTGTTTCAGGAGGACTATGTCACCCCTTCAAGCAACCAATCACAGAGCACAAAATGCTATATTTATTATCTTATTCACCAACATTTTGTAGTCCTTTATTGGTTGGATGGGCAGATGTCATGGTCCTCCAAGAGGATCTAAAACCTTCTCCTACCCTTGTTAGTAAACGCTGAGGACTAATGAGTGGAAATGCTAACTCAATGGTGTGAAAATGTCGACGGTGACAACCACAGGTATCATCCTTGTCTGCCCCCAACGGCATCTTCTATAAAATCATTCCATCTACACAGTTTGCAAGCCAGTTCACCATTATGACCAACTAACATTCCTCTTCTTCTTCTTTTTCCTGTAGTTAGATGGAGTAACTAAAAAGTTACTTGCATTAAATACTTTTAAAACAGATATCATTTCCTGATGGCGTAGTTGCCAAATGCATATCACCAGTAGGGTGAGATTTAGAAGAATCCAATAAAAAGGCTGGTGCAGGTTTTTGTTGTACCCCATGGCATGAAAAGATTTTTATCGACAGTTTTTATTTAAGTTAGCAGAAATGACGGAGCAGCAAAGATTTTGATGATGTGAAACTGCAAGGTTTTGGCTGGTAATCTTGATTAATATACCTATCTGATGCCAAAAGGCTTGACATTTGGTCAATAAACTGATAGACAAACCAATAAATATCTGAAGCAGATCTCTTGCTGACCCAATAAATTTTTTGTCAGAACTTGAGAAGCGAAGAAAACAAGAACATACTTTATGAGAAGCATCTGCCTGTCAGATTCCGATGCTATAAAATCATCGTTATCTCGAGAAACATATTGATCAGATCTATTTGGCAGGTTGGAATCTGGAAGCCTCAATAGTTCTCGGCGCATCCCATTAGCAGTGCTCAAGCTGTTATCTTTTCCCACTATCACAGCCTTTTTCACAGCTCCAACCTGTAAGGAAGTTCAGCATTTAGGGAGAGCAGCAGAAGCTGAAACACCAACCCATTACAGGAGATCTCCACATACTTTGCTAGTTGACAAAAGCAGAAGTATTTCCTAATGTATATTTTACTAGAGCCCTCGTGTTATAAAGCCAGTATGCTCTTTAGACCATTTTCAAAAGAGAGCGCGAACTGGATGGACATATTATCTACATCCTGCCTCAGAATTGTTGCAGACAGCTTCATAGAACAAACCTGAGCTCGAGCAGTGGAGGTCCACCTCCTTCGTTTATCAAGCTCAACTTCATTAATTCCATAAAGAGCAGGATCTTTCACAGCAACAGCAACTGTTTTGTCCAACTCATCCACCTTCATTTAGAGACAATAATCTCGTGACTTATAGAAAATTTAGGTGATCAAAGAAAAAGAAGAAGATGTGCTCTTAGCCATTCACGACGCAAGAAAAAAGGAAGGAAAATATGCACCCAAAAGAGAGGTGCAACCAATTTGCTTTTGCAAGACCTTTTTTATGATGCTTGATGTAAATAATAGCAGAGATGATATTTTACAACCAAGTAAAGCAAACAGCAAAAGAAGAGCAACAAGCATACGTACCTGCCACTCAATGCTCTCACAATTAGCCAATAGCTCCTTGGTAAGATGTGCACGCTCTCCATTATCCAGAGGTACACGTTCCCAGTGGTGAAAAGTAGATTGCAACTTATCAATCTATCCAAACAGAAGATCAAGTCATCATTTACTAAGGATATCCAACTAAGTCTCTACCGCTACTATGCTATGTGAAAACGACTTCAACAGTCACTCTATATAAGCAAAGGACTCCACTAAGTCTCCTTATGCTATGTGTGTAAGGCTGTTTGGATTTCATTAACGTAGGAAAGCAAGAGAGTAAAAGAATATCAGGGTATTTTAAGTTCGAACTAGTTAAACGTTCATTGACTAAAGGTGGATAACAGGTCCATTAGAAGGTAGCCAAAAGTATCGCACGTGGATAATAACCAGACTTACAGATTCTTGAACCTCCTCTTTCACGATGTAAAATGGATCTTGAGCGGAAGACATCTTGTAGAAAACTGGCAAGATTTTATCCTGTACACGAGCAAAGTAAAAACCATTTTACCATCCGAAGCACACGAGCATCAATCGACCCCAAAACAACACGCATGCCCAACCTTATAATCCACGCACCGCATCACACCGCTTTACATGCAAAATATGTACCAGTACTGCCTAGATTGGACAATGGACATCGCCTAAACGTTTCCATTTCTAACACCATTCCCGCCAATCTAGCATTTATCAACTACGAAGCCAATGCAGCAGCCAAAATGTTCAGTTATAAACGACTTCGCTGCTAGATTTGGCTCGATCCCTTTACAAACTTCAATCTCCACTATCGAAATAAGAAAGGGATCTAGCCAAACACAGTAACGAGAACTTTCTACTTCGCTAAAGCAACATCCAAGAAGCTCGACCTCACTCCCATGCCCAGATCAAGATCTCTCGCGTCAATTCCACACCGCCCGACAACAATTTCGACACCGCGCAATCCAATCACGAATCGAAATCGAGGAAATAACAAATTCCGCTCCCCCGATCCGTCGCCCGCGCATCATCTCACCGAAATCGCGCCCTCGCGACTGGACATCCCGGCAACTCCGCGCGGGGGAAAACCCGACCGAAAAGCCGCACGAGTGCTGACGAGGTATGCGTACCTGAACCGCTGACCGCCGGCGCTCCTGACCGTCCGGCGGAGATCCGGCCGCCGGGGGAGTTCTCTCGATTGGACCGAGGAAAACGGCGTCCGGCGAGGCCTTCCTTGGCGGACGGGCACCGGAGAAATTCCAAGCT
This sequence comes from Eucalyptus grandis, assembly GCF_016545825.1. Taxonomy (NCBI): domain Eukaryota; kingdom Viridiplantae; phylum Streptophyta; class Magnoliopsida; order Myrtales; family Myrtaceae; genus Eucalyptus; species Eucalyptus grandis. Next base: position 6,249,708 of record NC_052621.1, on the reverse strand, counting down.
CGAGCACGGCGATCGATCGATGGATCGATCGAGTCAGGCCATCATGCAGGCAGGACGGGATCGAGTTTGTTGGTGGGCGTTTCTCTGGAATTACTGGGCCTCGCGAAGAAACAGTGTTTTTCCAACGAATGAATTCATTGTCACCGACCAAAAAAAAAAAAAAAAAAAAAGAATTCATTGTCTTTTTCGACCCAAAAAAAAAATTCCATTGTCTTTTTTTTTTCAGATTAAAAAACATAATCATTGGCCAAAGAAAAATAAAATTTTATTTTCTTTGACAAAATAAAATTATACGACTATAATTTTAACGGAAAATGCTTGAAATTCTCTAAAACATATGGATATACTTGAAATTTTCTAAAACATGTGGATATAATTATGTAATTCCGTATATAGCATTTTTTTTTTATGATTCTTCGAAAGTTAGATAATATTTCAGATTTTGGCGAGGAAAATAATAAATAAAATTCAGCAAGAATATGAAATTTGTTTTGGATAAGCATATCTTGAGCTTTTGTGTGTTTCACTTTAGCAACTTACTCATCATTTATTGGTATTTCCTTAGATAAACTCTCGCTGCTGTCTAGATCGATTTGTTTACATATATCACATGTAAAAAAATTGATGGATGGCTAAATTGTTTTGCTAAATGTAACTTTTATCTTTACTCTTGCACAAGTTCAATAATATTTGTACTTACCTAGTTTCATGATTAGCACCTCATCTTTACCGAGCTTCTCTCAATTTTGGTCATCACCACCAGCATCATCGACTATTCTCAAGTCACCACTTGTCATAACCATCGTCATGACCATCCCACGTCAAGTTGCCAACATTTATCCCTTGCGCCTTAAGTGAACACCGATAATAAACATTATTGTCGTCTTATCAACTCTATATCGGTTAATATCTAGACAAAAATTTCTTTTTCGGCATGCTTTAAATTCGGACTAAAATTCGAAGTCACAGAGATAAACATAAGTAAAGAAAAAAAGGAAATTTGAAGTATTTCGATTGTCATCTCCACCGGTGAAGAAATCTTTGGATGGTTGCTTTCTTTTGAAGGAATAGGAAGTGTCCAAGTAGCCCTTGAACCATCTTGGCCCAATCCACCATCGATATATGACTCGCTGCCTCTTTTGCTGTGATTGGGCCCTTTTTGGAGGTGACACCAGATTCAAATTCTGTGCACTTCTCATCAGAACCTTTTGCCGATCATATCAGTTTGTTTTCCTTTTTTTGCCGATCATATAAGATGCGTGGTTTAAAAAATAATAAATAATAATAAAAATAAAAATAATAATATAAAATAAAATAAAATTGGAGTAAGAGGTGCAGGGGGTGATACGAGCCATCGATTCAAATTCTGTGCATCTTCTCATCAGAACGGGCGGGCGAGGGGCCGGGCGAGCTCGATCTCGCCTGATCCGGCGAGGCCGAGCTCGCCCGGCCGGCGAGGCTTGCCGAGCGAGCTCGCCGGGGCCGACGAGCCTCGGGGGCCGACGAGCCTCGCCATGGTCGGGGCGAGGCCGCCGACCAAAAAAAAAAAAAAGGAAAAAGAAATAAGAAAATAAGAAAGAAAATGAAAAAATATTAAAAAATAAAAAATTATACAAAATAATAATAATACAAAATAAATGCGTGGTTTTAAAAATAATAATATAAAATTAAATAAAATCGGAGTAAGAGGTGCAGAGGGGCGACTAGCGCAAGACCGCTTTGCACGTTATTTTAAAGGTTTCTTATCCGTTACGAAATGTACAGCTTGGACCGTAATATCATAAGTCAATAAGCATCTCCACATGAGGTAACATATGCTTAAGGCACGAACTGCTCGGATGTTCACTCACAAAAATGACTTGAACTTGTGACCTCATCTAAGACAATTTGATCAATTAACCACTAGGCTACCATGCTTAATTGTATTAGATTTATTTGTTTCCTACCCAAAAGAAGGAGCTTCTTTTCTTCTTCTTTTTTCACGAACCTTAATTTCATGGCCCCGGTGCATCTTGACTATTGGAAGGCTCGTAAAATCTAATATTTCTGATGAATCGGAAGCGTTTATCCATTTCACATAACAAAAAAATCGAGAGAAGGACAAGATAATTTATGTGGCTAACAGTTACGTCCTCTCACAATGACCTCTAGAAAAAACAAGTCAATTAGTTACAAGGTAGCATGTGTTTAAGGCACAAGCCGCTCGGGTATTCTCTCACGAAAGTGGCTTGAACTTACGACCTCATGTAAGACAATTTGATCCATTTCCCACAAGGCTATCATGCTTAATTGCATTAGATATATCTTTCTTGTACCCAAACAAGGAGCTTCCTTTTTCTTTTCTTTTTTTTGAACCTTGATTTCATGGCCCCAGTGCATATTGACTTTCGAAAGGCTCGTGCAATCTAATAATTATGATGGACCGGAAGCATTTATCCATTTCACAAAACAAAAATTTCAAAGAGGGACCAGATAATTTATGTGGCTGACAGCAACGTCCTCTCAAAATGGCTCGTGGACTAGAAAATTATACAATTACGCATATAGCATTTTTTTTATGAATCTTCGAAAGTTAGATAATATTTCAGATTTCGGTGAGGAAAATAATAAACAAATTTTGACGAGAATATTAGATTTGTTTTGGATAAGCATGTCTTGAGCTTTCATGTGTTTCGCTTTAGCAACTTACTCATCATTGATTGGTATTTCCTTGGATAAACTCTCATTGCTGTCTAGATCGATTTGTTTACATATATTACTTGTAAAAAAATTGATGGATGGCTAAATTATTTTGCTAAATGTAAATTTTATCTTTACTCTTTCACAAGTTCAATAATATTTTTACTTTCCTAGTTTCATGATTACCACCTCACTTTTACCGAGCTTCTCTCGACTTTGGTCGTCGCCACCAGCATCATTGTTATTCTCAAGTCACCACTTGTTGTAACCACCGTCATGACCATCCCACGTCAAGTTGCCAACATTTGTTTCTGCCCCTCAAGCAAACACCGATAGTAAACATCATTGCCATCTTGTGGGTCTATATTGGTGAATGTGTTCATCGACAAAAATTTATTTTTTGGATCGCTTTAAATTCGGAATAAAATTCGAAGTCATGCAGATAAACATAAGTAAAGAAAAAAAGAAATTTGAAGTATTTCGATCGTCATCTCCACCGGTGAAGAAATGTTTGGATGGTCACTTGCTTTTGAAGGAATGCGAAGTTTCCAAGTAGCCCTTGAACCACTGTGGCCCAATCCACCATCGATATATGACTCGCTAGCCCTTTTGCTGTGATTAGGCCTTTTTCGGAGGTGATGCTAGATTCAACTCCGGTATGCTTCAGCTGCGCAGGACAACGCTTATTGGCTGGGGAGTTTTTTTTTCAGAAATAGTTATTTTCTATTTCTTTTATGGGGAATAATTTCGAGTAAAATAAGATACTTGGTAACTATACAAAATTTATACTTCGGAAATAGAAAAAAAAAATGCGTTTGGTACAAAATAAATTTTTTTAATATTTATTCGTATTTTTTTTTGCTCACGGATCACCAACCACCAATCGTCGGCCCGTTGCCGCTGTCGTCTCCCACCATCGCCGCCGCACGACATTTAGGCTACCGCGTCGGTCGCCTCCGTCATCATTGTTGCACGACCGCCGACTACCGCCGGTCGCCTCCCGCCGCCGTTGCATAGCCCATGGCGATCGGCAGTGAAGGTCGGCTGCTAGTGGGTGTGCAGCGGTGACAACGGCGACCAGCGACGGCTCCGAGTGGGCGGAGGTGGTGGTAGCAAGAGAGAGGAACAAAAGAAAAATAAAAAAGAAAATTTGCTTATTTCTAGAAATTCTTCCTAGGAACCAGGAGCTACTTTTTTTTTTTTTTTCTTGTTTCTATCCCAAAACTATTTAGGGAACAAAAAAAAAAAAAAAGAAATTGTTCCGATAACAAAAATTTTACCAAACAGATTTTTGTTCTTTTTTGTTATGGGGAGAAAAAAAATAGAAATTTGGAGAAACAAAAACATTGTCATGCAAACCTTTCTCAATCAAATTTTTTGCCGATCATATAAGATGCATAATTTAAAGGAAAAAAAAAATTGAAGTAAGAGGTGCAAAGAGGCGACTAGCACAGGACCCCTTTGCACGTTATCATAAAGGTCTCGTACCCATTACAAAATATTCGATTTAGACTATAACAAAAAAAATTAAAAAGTCTCTTCACACGAGATAACACGTGCTTAAAGCACAAGCCGCTCGAATGTTCACTCACTAAAGTGACTTGAACTTACAACCTCATGTCAGGCAATTTGACCCATTTACCACAAGCTACCATACTTAATTGTATTATATATTTTTGTCTTGTACCCATAGAAAGGCTTTTTTCCCGCAAACATTAATTTCACAAGCCTGGTGCATCTTGACTAAGCCTGACTAATAATTCCGATGGAAGCATTTATCCATTTCACACAACAAAAATCTCAGAGAAGGACAATATCATTTATGTGGCTGGCAATTACGTCCTCTCATAATGACCCGTGAAAAAACAAACCAATCGGAGGAGAAATTTTTAAATTCAAATTTCGGCTGGGATGTATCTCGAGTAGTTGGTAACATTGATTGATCGCATTACGTCAAAATCTTTATCGTGGCGAAAGGGGCAAGAGAAGCGGCCGGAAGAATAATTTCCAAAGGTAGGCCAAATAGACCCTGACGCGAGTTCTCAAAGACTTTTAAGAAGAGGCCCAGCTTCATCTTTTCTCGCCAAAAAGCCCCCCACTTATAGTTATGGCGATTCAATGCTTGCAATGTCCAATGATTTTGTTCAATTGCAACTACTTTTTTTTCCTTCTTTTGATTTTTCGACAGCGACTGCAACAGCACCGACGATTCTAACAGATGTAAACATCGACAATAAAAGCACCGTAGCTCCTTAAGCTTCTCTAAACTGTTCGATCTAATCTTCAAACTTCTCTTTTTATGCAATTGAGTCCTTAAAGTGAATGTTTTTTTTAATTCAAATTGATCCTTCCATTCAAACAACGATAGAGATGCCTACGTGGCACATGGTCACCACATCAGCGCGGATTGGCAATTTGATGCTTATGTGTAATTTCCTTTACTACTAACCAGATAAAAGTTAGAAAATTAAGGGTTAATTTGTTTTGCTAAAAGTAAATTATCTGAAAAACATTTTTTATTATGTCGCTCAGAATAATTAGTCAATAAAAAATCAATTCATCATGGACAACAATTTATACGTAAATATATTTTCATTTTAAGAGAAATATGAATAATGAAAATAAAAGCTCGTAGAGAGAGAGAGAGGAAAGAGGAGGGTGCAAGAAGTGTCGGCGGCGGTGGCAATGGCAGCACCACAGAACCGGAGGGCCATCAAGCCTTTGGCGTCGCCATCGGAAATTACGAGTCTTTTACCTTCATTCATATCAAAAATCAACCGTACAAGATATTTTGAAACATTCCGCCTCATGTCGGACGAAAGTACAGTACCGAGATACGAAGGCCATGCCGTGGCCACAAGATCGCTCCCACTCATTCCAATTCAATTATTCATCACAACTCTAGACAAAAAAAAAAAAAAAAAAAAAGGAAAGAGAAAACAAAAAATACAGAGGAAGGAGCAATCCGAGGACAAAGATCGGCCGACCTTAAACGCGAAAATGCGCAAAACCCGCAAAAGGCCAACGTAGGCGACGGTTCCCCGCCTGTTTCTACGAATCTGCTGGATTCTCGCACTCGTCTTTTTCTGTTTGGTTCGGTCTTTGTTCCGTCCGACGCGGTTTTTAGAAGCAGCACGGCAGCCCTCCTTGGGCCTATCCGCGAACTTTCCATTTCCGAAAACTAAAATGGGAATGGCGATTTTGCAGCCGGGTGGCCCTGAGGGAATTCGCCACGTCTCCCCTTCTCATAGATCCTGCAATTCGGACCACAGGGTTAAAATAAGTCTTTAGTACTTCTGAGGTGGTTGGTCGGACGAGAGAACGGGATTCATTTGCGATGGAACTTTCATCTTGGGCGGGGCCGGGGATTGCCGGTCCGATTCTGGTTTCCACATGGATCTGACGAAAGTTTCTAGGGCCATCCCCGATTTGGAAGACGACATGATGATGACTGCAATGGCTTGCCTTCGATTTGATCAGTGAGGCCTCTGATACGTGAAAATTAACTCGTTATCTCATTAGAAGAATGAGAGATGTAAAAGAGATCATTAAAAGAACGAGTGATGTAAAAGAGACCGACGTTATCTTTCAAATTAGTCTTTTAAGAGGAAGATCCTTTGTCCTCCACTGATCCATTGACAGAGATCAAAGCCTAACCTTGTCAGATGTCTGTCAGCGACTAAAATGGGGTTAATGTAAAGCGCGTCGAGACAATTCTTACCTTGCCAAACTGTGTAAAGCGATGTGATTAGATATAAAACTAAAGTTAATCAAATGGCGATGATCACATCTTCCAAACTTCATATCTCGCCTAAGAAAGATCATAGATGAAGTTAATCTAGATCATCGACGAGACCATAATTGCACGAGATATATTTTTACAGATTTCGATAGTACAACGTGTTCAAATATAATTTCTTTCTACGGACACATGCAGTGAAGCCAGTATGTCCATCGAATGTTCTGGCAATAGCTCAACAAAAGGGTACAGCAAGCATTAAAATGGGATATTTGGTGGTTAGGAATAGGTGAAACATTGAATGTGCGAGGATTTTTCCACAGCCACTCGATCCATTCCCATTATTCATTCATTTCATGTCCTTTTCACAGGTTCATATTGACAAAAGTAATTTTATACGGATATTGTCCGGTTGACATAAAACGTGAAAAGACGAAACTGAGATATACTTCATGGCCAAATACAGTACATCACAGCTTCTCTGATACAAGAGAAGTTGAATAGACATTATAAAATAACTTGACAAAATGTTAAAAGCATAACTTATGGGAAGGAAATGGCCGTATTGACTGACTTACTAATATTAAAATCAATAAGCATGTGAATACTAAATTCTTTTTGTTACCCCATAGCGAACTAATTCATGTTTTATTATGCAACAAAATTAGGATTATAGATTTATGATGTTAACTTATTGTATTCGGCCAATGTCCATTTTCGTACTCGAAAAAAGAAAATAGACAATCATAAAGCAACAATTGGAACTTATAACGTTTTGATCCAAAGCTTCGATTGAGAGAGATCGTTGCACAAATCACAGCCACCAAGATTCTTTTAGTTTGGTTAGCGTCCCATCAAAAGATTCTCTCGATTGCAAATGAAAATAATATTTACAAATAAGCTCGACTCAATGAAGTCGTTTTCACTGTAATAGCAATGAAAGAGAGGTGTTTTGCCCATCGCTATTGCTAGATACTTAACGTGTGCTTTCAGGAACTTCTTCTAATAAAATTCTCAAATAAGTATATCAAATTTAAAAATGTCAAGGGGACAAAGAAAAATTATTTTTGTCGATATCCAGATATTAGAAAGGTTAAACCAAATACGATTAAGACAAATAAATATCAATAGAAATCGGTCTACACATCTTTGCAAGAAGTCTGTACAAAATGATTTTCAATTTTTTTATGAAAATGAGACTTATTCGCCGAAGATGGGACAAAAGTAAATAAAAAGGAGAAAATTGTGCTTAGAACACGTGCTTACTTTCATTAAAATAATTTATGGGTATTGCTTTATTTCGTTTATCAATTACATTGGCCTTTCTCCAAACACGATAGGTTTTAAGGCCCAGCCAATTGAGGAAATGTTGATTTGACATCAACCATAAGCTAGGATTAATAAATTCTATCTATATGATTTGCCACGTAAGCTCTACCTAAAAGAATAAGACTTTTGCGGCGATAATCCAATATTAAATTACGTTCGGTAAACAGAAAGGTGACACGACATAATGGTGTCATTTTGGTGACACTCATTTCCTAAGAACTCTCCAATTTTAGGTTCACATCTCAACCTATCTCGTATTCTTTTATCTAAAGTGACCTGTCAACTTTAGATTTAGTATAAATTAGTCTAATTTTTTTTTTTAAATATGAAACTTTAGGTTCAGTCCCAAATTTACCTCAAATTTTTTGTCTAAAAAAATCAACAACATTAACTTTAATTCAGGATAAATTCGAGACTAATCTCACATTTTTTCTTTTGGGATAAAAGCCACCAAAAACCCTAAACTATATCTAATATAACACATTTACTTAATCCAAAGCTTGTACATATTTGACACGTTCACCCCAATTTTGTTTACATAAAAAATCATAATTTTTTTATGACATCAAATTTTTAGGGTAAATGCATCGTATGAATATAAGTTTGAGTTTTCATTATTATAAAAAATAAGTTTTGGGTTTTTGATGTCATGAATATAAGTTTAGGATTTTGGTGTCATGAAAGAAGTTTGAAGTAAATATGTCAATAAGTTTTGAGGTTTTAATGTCACGAAAAAAAAGTTTAAGATAAACATGTGATAGTTAGTGAAATTTTGGGGTTTTTTTATGGCTTTTTTTTTTTTAATAAAGAAAATTCGATTAATTTTTTATCGGCCAAAGTCCCTCGTCCTGTGCGGGGTCTAAAATTGCAACCCACGTCACAAGCACGTGAAACTGGGCAAAACCGTAACACCAACCCATTCCCGACTCGTGCTTGCCGATTGGGATTATCGGTGGAACGTGGCTGGAACGAGGGCAGTTAAAGAAACCCATTTCGACGACCTTCTGGAAAGGAGCGTCGGAATAGTTGGTGGGAAAATTTGATGAGATCAATTGGCGAATCCTCATGATGACTTCCCTTAAAGCAGGCCAAGGTTGATTCCATCGATTGATGATGTGTTTCAAACCAACCAATCATGCTTGAATGTTCACGCCACTCTTTTCACATAAGTTATCTAATTGATTAATTTAATAGGTGCCCCCCTCCCCCAACGTGGTCCACGTGTAGTAATAAATTCAACTTGTTGGAGATAATCTAGTAAAACACAACAAGTACCAGTGGCTTATTAATAATTATTAAAAATAACTTGGAATGGCTGTCAAGGAACGAGAGGGACTGGGCCATTAGTAACCGTTACTATTATAACACGGTTTTCCCGTGTCATGATTTAGTGGGTACAAGTCATGGCGAGCGGTTGGGGCAACAAATCGCATGTACATAACAATTTTAACATGGTTTTCCAAGTAGAGAATGTTTGCAGTCGCCATTGAAGGCTTGGACCATCAAACAACAACTCGCTAAGTCGAAAATTCAGACTCCAACTTCTTTCCCAGGTCCAAATCTAGATCCAATTCCTCGTGAATTGAATCGAGCGATTTCACTCAACAAAATCAACTAAATCCAAATCAAGACCCTCCAATTTGGTGTTAAGTTTGAGTGCGATTAAACTCGCATGTCGACATTTAAAAGAGGATTCGAGCTCGATTAGAAATTAACCATTCTATTCAAATTTGATTGGAATAAAAAAAAACCGTGATACTAGATCCAAGCTACTCAAGAACAATTCGATGGAATTTCATGGCTTGAAATCTAGAAATTTGTTCATAAGGTTTGCTCTTGAGTTTCTTTAATGGAGTGGAAGGATTGGCACTAGACAACACTAACACTGTAAGCAAGACAAAGTAAGTAGAGCAGAAGAGCAGGAGCAAATCTAATGGAATCCAATGCCACGCATTGGGCATGAAACACATGTTTTAGTAAACTTTTCACAATTGAAGTCCAAATTTTAGAAATCCAATAAAGTCTCCTTTAAAGAATGAAATGAGGGGCGTTTAATAATGAATGGATCAAAGACATCCCTTTACGGTGACAATTCGATATAAAGAATAGGCAAGTGTGAAAGTCAATTAAATTAATCATGAATTACCACTCATTGTGTAAACACAGGCTGGCACAAAGTCCCCTAGAACAGGTTAGGGATATGGGCCAAATTATGGAGTCTCGTGCTGAAGTCACGAAGTTAGAAATTCGAAAAACGTCCTGAACCAATAAGATTAACCTAGGATCCGACTACCTTATTTTCTCATAGGGAGCAATGCTCATGTGAAAGAAACCTACACCAAGTTCCCGATAAGAACATATGTCGGCAAAATTCACCAAATCAAAAAACGAAATAATAGATTTATTTTTTATGAACATAAAAAGATGACTAGCCCAGACGCTGTCGAAACACCGCCAAGCCAATTCACGGGGAGCATTAGAGGGACAAGGGCCGCGACCGAAACGACCTCGATAGCGACGAGCACGAGTAACGGTCCGACACATGGACCACGAATCTCCTCTCCATTCCCGAAATCCTCCCTCTCCCCGCTCCACGTGGCTCCACCCCATTGGCAGCCGCCTCGAGCACCCACGCGCTCAATCCTTTCCGCTTCGGTTTCGACTGTGCCGAAATGGTAACAAAAAAAGAGAATAACAATAATAATAAAAAGAAAATGGAAATGGCAAAAAAGAAAAGTTCAGGAAAAAGAGACGAAAGAAAGGCGTTCTGCTCCGAAGCAGTAAAAAATGGCGTTCGGAGGAGGCGAATTTGTCTTCTTCCTCGGGCCAGAATCACCGTCGTCGTCATCCCCGTCATCGTCTCTTCCTCCTCCTCCTCCTCCTCTTCCTTCTTCTCCATCTAAATCCCAGTGCCTCTTCGAGCAACCCAGAAGCCGCAAGTTCGCTCCAGCAGAGCTCCCTCTCTCTTCCTTCCCAAAGTAGACCCCCGTTCTCTCTCCCTCCCTCCCTCTCTCTCTCTACCTTTTTTTTCCTCTCCTTTCGTTTTTTAGTATATTCTCGAGCTGATCCGCTGTGCGCGTTCGGGCTTTTACACTGTGCGTGCGGGGTGTTTACATTTTAGATGCATGCAATGATTGTTCGCTGTGCATGAGCAGGAGCAGAGAGGTGTCAATTGCTTTAAAGTCCTGCTTCTGCTTCTGCGTTTGACCGTTTGTTTGAGTTACTACCCCCTTTCGCTTCCCTCTGCTCTCGGCCACTAGTTGGTCGCTCCCAAATTAAATTTAAGCTCTGCGCTATCTTTCTGGAAATCGTGGGTCTCTCTCTCTCTCTCTCTCTTTCTCTCTCTCTTCGGGGTGTCTTCCATCCAATTAATTCCGCATCGGCTGTTTGCCATTTCGATTCATAAGTAGAATTTGCTCGTGGGGACTTCTGGGATCGTGCGTTTGGAGGCCTTGCTCGTGGTGGGTCTTCTGGGTAGAGCTGGTAATCCGGGCAATTGTTGAAGCGGCCTCTCTTTGAGGCATTCTTGGACTTTCAATTTTGGGGAAGGGAGCTGCTGATAGTCTCTTGTTGCAGCTGTTTCGAGCTCTGTCTGTGTACTCATTTTTTGCTGGAAAATTTGGTGAATTGTTACTATTTCTGAGAAGCTAATCTTGAAAATATACCCAAAGTAACGTGCTCGGGTCGTAGTTTGAGTGGGCACAATTCGAGGGTACTCCCTCATTTCGAGCTGTAATTGCTTGAAAGGATCGTTTTGTGAGTACCCGCTGTCGAGCTTCCTGCTCTCGCTTCACCTCTTCGTGAGCTCCGATTCCGTATCTTGCGTCTGTTTTGCGATTATTTCCGTCTCTGGGAACATGCTATGAGGTTTCGGATATTTTCGAGACTATGCTCTCACGCTATTTGGGAATGGTTCCTGTTAGTAATTTTCGTGTCTTTTTCATCGCTGCGATGCTTCTCATTTGGTTAGTCGCCGGCGATTTTGATTTGTTTAATTCCAGTGTAGGGTTTTTCCGTGAGCTACTGCTTGCTTGTCTTATATGCAGATCGTGCCTCCTGAAATGGAACATATTAGATACTGATAACTTATCTAGTTTGCGTACTGTCGGTTAAAAATGGAGGCTGTAGGTCAATTTTGTCATTGAGGAGAGGGAATCAAACACGCAAAATTTCTTCCGAAATTTTCATCTGTTCTTTGCATTGTTGTTGCGCATGAGTCATGACGGTGTCAGTTCATTGTTGGCAAAAAGTATCCAACTTGTTCTTCCCCTCTTCCTTTTTACACCATGGCATCGAGTTTGTCTTGGACCCCAAAGTTAGCTGCAAAACCACCAAACTGTTTGCTTGGTGTTTGCTGTTACTTCAGTGTGCTCCCTGACTGAAAATTTGCTTGTAGCATCTTGTAATAAGCTGGAACAGTTGACTAACATTGAAAATATATGACAGAAACATTTGTCCAACAATCAGTGATTTGCGATTCGATGCAAGAAATTAGAATGAATCAACCTAAAGTCAAGCGCCGAGTGGGCAAATACGAGGTGGGACGGACTATTGGCGAGGGAACGTTTGCAAAAGTCAAGTTTGCAAGAAACTCTGAGACAGGGGAAGCAGTGGCTCTTAAGATCCTAGACAAAGAGAAGGTTCTGAAGCACAAAATGGCTGAACAGGTCTCTTTCTATTGTCCGTCATTTGTATTTGGTTGCCTGCTCAGGTCTCTTTCTTTTGTTAGATGAGACCAGATTTCTTATGTGCCAGGGCCTTGTCATTTGTCCGTGACCACTTATTAGAAAAGAAGATAATGTTTTTGGTCACAAAATGTGCACGTTTAGTTCTTTGAATTGCTTTTCGGATTACTTGTATACGCACAGCACAGGGTTTTATTTGTTTGTCTTTTGTGCTACTGTAGATCAAGCGGGAGATAGAAACTATGAAGCTGATAAAGCATCCAAACGTTGTACGTTTGTACGAGGTCTCTCTCTCTCTCTCTCTCTCTCTCTCTCTCTCTCTCTCCATGCGCTCGTGTGAGGGTTTTCTACACTTTAGATCACTCTCATTGAGGTCATGAAGATCTTTTCTTCTTTTATATGAGACCATCACCCTTACGCTCAACAATTGTATTATACGTTAATCTTTTGTCCAGTGCTTGTTTTGCGGTGCTGGTGTTTTGCATACATAATATTGTTAATACACTATCTTTCAGCTGTGCCACTTAAGTAGAGCTTTTAGTTATTGGATGGAGGGCCTAATATTTTGATGAATCATTCTGAGCATTTTAGGTGAGTTCCTTCATTATTCTGTAAAGTGACCAGTGTTTCTGTGACTACCTATCCACATTAAAAGCAACCTTCTAGAAGATTTATGGGGAAGTTGATCTACTTAAGAATGGAAATTGGCTTTGTTCGAGGGAGTCTAATATACAGCTGGTGCTGCCGTGACAACTTGCCATCTATAGTGAATATATTGATCAATGCATAGAATTAAGTCATAGAAGTCTCAGTCGTATGACTACTTAACTGCCAAAATCTGGCATAATCTCCAGGTAAATGCCTATTTTCGTGAATGTTCATTGCTGAAATGATTCAGGGAAGATAGAAAAGAGAGGTTGTAAAATTTTAAAACAGTCTTCTTTTCACTTGACCTTATTCCCATATTTTGCAATTAAACTATGCATGAATCTGCACAAGATGCACATTGAGATTCCTCGGAGTTAATGTTAGGCTCTTTGGTGGAGATTGAGCTCTCCATTATTACAGGGATAGCATACTTCTCATATTTGTTCTAGAAAACCCTGTAACTTGCATCCTGCATTATGATAATAGATATTTCTTACCATGATACAAACCTCATAATGATCTGATGGCATTCATTTATACATGCTATTATGGTATTTGCTGATTTATTCGCATTTCAATATTCCTGCAAATGGCAGTGTTCTCAAGGGCTGAGCAGTGCCAATGCTGAATAGAAAGTGCCTCTGCTTATGGCATATAATTTGTTATACGGGTAGGCATTAACGTGGGAATGGACGAAGCAAGAATGTTTTGTTAGACGGGTTGTTATGTGATTGACCTTTTTGGACAGATAAAGGATGCGCGGTTGATGAAAGACCTTGGTTCCTTAGGAGCAAAATCGTGTCAACTTCAAGACACCTAGCATAAGGAACGTCTGAATTTTACATATCACAAGAAATTGAACATACAGAGTAACATTTAAACTTTTCAAAGTACACTATACATAGTAGATACCTGAGGGACACTTGTTGACCTTTTCCATATGTTAGATACAAATAAGACATTTTGCTTGACTTTAGTGCTTTTTGGGCTTTCCTATTTCTGCTTATCTTTTAAACTGTTCTATTTCAGGTTATCGGCAGCAAGACAAAAATTTTTATTGTCTTGGAGTTTGTAACTGGAGGGGAACTTTTTGACAAGATTGTAAGTAACCATGACTAGTAAAGCTATTTTGTGCCCCTGTTTTCTTTCAATTGTTCAAAAGGCTTTGGATCTTCCTTAGGTGAACTTTAAAGAATCACATATAATTTCTACTTCCTTTGCATGTTACTTTGCCATTACACCCCTTTTTCTTTAGAAAAATCTTCAGATAACCATATAATATTGCAGACACCAGTTATGTTCGCCCACTATCTCCACAGGCACAGTAAACAGTTTGTTTGGAGATTGTTTTGTGGAGCTATCTGGTTCATTAGTTCCAATATTCTTTCTCAATTGATTTGTTATGCTGCATTTTTGTGTTGTCTTCAATGAACAATATCTTTCTTTGTGAAGGTAAACCATGGAAGGATGAGAGAGGATGAAGCAAGGAGATATTTCCAGCAGCTTATTAATGCAGTTGACTATTGTCATAGCAGGGGTGTCTACCATAGGGACCTAAAGGTGGACGAATAATATGATGTTGACTGATGCTCTGACTATGAGTGAGCTACTGCGGTATAAAGAAAACGACTCATTAATTTTTTGTTTGTGTTGGTATGTGTCTTTGCAGCCAGAGAATTTGTTGTTGGATGCATATGGAAACCTAAAAATATCTGATTTTGGTTTGAGTGCATTGTCCCAACAAGTCAGGGTAATTATTTGTCTTCAATCTCTATCTGAACGTGCTTTCTTGTCATTAATGCTGTTCTTTTAAACAAGTGCTGTCGTAACATGGCTGGTATCAAATGGATTGACTTGCATTATGGATAACAATTTTGTGATTGACTTGCACTTTATAACCACGGTCACAACACCTTGGTTTGATATGGCTTGCCATGGCGATTACCAAGTCCAGCAAGTGGTCTTCAATACTCACTAGCAGTTGTCTGTCAAGTTATGCCTGCATCTTCTCAAATTGTCCTGAACTGCAAAATCATCTTATCCAAATGCTTCGTTAATCCAAAGATTTGCTAAGTGATGCCTATATCTTTCTGGAAGTCTTCATGGTGTCACTTGTTGCTGTGGGGCCATTTCCTGTCCTTGTTACTTGATATGAAAATATAGTTTAGACAATGTCTAATCATCCGAAGCACTCATCTCACATCTTTCTTTCTTCTTTTTTTTGACCTCTCTGTATTTGGTGCAAACTAGCTAGCTCTTTGCATTCCCTTGCTATGCCTTGGAGTTACGTTGTCCTTTAATTTGTTTGGCAGGATGATGGTCTTCTTCATACTACATGTGGAACTCCAAATTATGTTGCTCCTGAGGTTTGTATGCTCTCTGATTCCTGTTACCATGATGACACTTTGTATAACTCTCTGCTTATTGCTTTGGCTTATAATCTGAGTTTGTTGACTCTCTTGTCTCTTCTTTTCTAGGTCCTTAACGATAGAGGCTATGATGGGGCAACGGCAGACCTGTGGTCTTGTGGAGTAATACTGTTCGTATTGCTTGCAGGTTACTTGCCTTTCGATGATTCTAATCTTATGAACCTGTATAAAAAAGTGAGCATTTTTTTAATTTCATCAAGTGTACTCCGAGTACCTTAGATCTTCCAATTTTTTAATACTTTGGTTCTTCCTTTGTAGATATCTGCTGCTGAATTCACTTGTCCTTCTTGGCTTTCTTTTGAGGCCATGAAGCTGATAACTCGAATATTGGATCCCAACCCCATGACGGTAACTAATTATGCTTTCATACATTTGCGAGTGAAGATTGTATGAACAATATATTACAAAACAACAAAAGAAAAGAAGGAAGGAAACACTTGGTATAAAACCTTGAAGCTACTATTTTGTTTTCTTATTCGTTTATCACCAGGAGTTACCTTGGAGTTGCTTCTCAGGAAATGAACATTTTGAAGTATATGAATCCGCCAATTCTTTCTTTAACTGTCATAAAGCACATTATGTAAATTAAAACATGAGGTGGACCAGTGTGGGATTCCTACCGTACCCAGCTGCCAAGTTTCATTTCACCACCTCCTGCATTGTTTTCAAGGCCAGTGCTATGAGAGATAAATCTTCCTCTTGTCCTCTCTATCTTAGTTATTATCGTTCAGTTGTTCCCTCTTAGAAATTTAGTGGAGTCAAATAATTGCTTCTGCATTTTACTGACATATCCAAACTTTTAATCTATTGATATCCTGTGTATCTGACGAACTGCATTCTATTTCAGCGCATTACCATACCTGAAATACTTGAAGATGCATGGTTTAAGAAAAATTACAAGCCCCCCATCTTTGATGAGAAAGACAATACTAACTTGGATGATGTAGAAGCTGTTTTTAAGGATTCAGAAGTAAGTTGAGAAGTTAACTCAATTAAGAGCTTAGGTATCACAAGAGATTGTGCAGAAGTTGTTTGATGAAATTCATGCCGTTTGGAATTGTGACAGGAGCACCATGTGACAGAGAGGAAGGAGGAACAGCCCACAGCTATGAATGCCTTCGAATTAATAGCCATGTCAAAAGGGCTCAAACTTGAGAATTTGTTTGACGCAGAACAGGTCTGTGGCTTTGTGTGCTGTGTGCATAAAAGTTTTTTTTAACCTTCTCCCTGCCAACAATTTAGTTGGTGATTTTATTGACCTTTGGGTTACTAAAAGCTGTTCCAAACCAAATTGGTACTGGTCTGGGGGGAAATGGCTTAAGAACTATATCTAGAGAAGCACCTGTGGACCACCCAATCAGAACATCCTTCAACACAATTCATCTGACAGGACATGTTTGACATGTACTTGTAGTAACAGATGTGCTTAGGAATAGCAAATCTGGAAAGGAAGATACTACAATTTGTTGCTGGAACATTCTTTATTTTCCTAGCATACTGCTTTTTGTGTAAGCTATAGCATATGCACCATTATCTTTTGTTAAGAAATCTTCCTGCAAAATCGCCAAAAGTTTTTAAATGTGCATTTGATACAAGTGCCTTCTGATGATTATGGCCGTCTTCTAAATCCCTTCTTTGGGTATTAGATTCAGTGGCCTTACTGTTATTTGCAGACTGATCATCCTTCCAAAATCTTTTCTTTTTAAGTAAAGGGCTGGGCTTCAACGTTTGAAATATGTTTTCAGAGATGCATGGCTGGTTTTGAAGTCAATTCTTAGATAGTTAAAAAAAGAGATTGGGATAGTTTCGATATTACTTTATCAGTATCATTCTTTTTCTTCAGAGAGTTAATTCATTTAATTTCTTTGCAGGAGTTTAAGAGAGAAACGAGGTTCACATCGAAATGCCCTGCCAATGAGATCATTCATAAGATTGAAGAATTGGCAAAGCCCCTTGGTTTCGATGTTCACAAGAAGAACTACAAGGCAAGCAGTGCATATTGGCACTTAACATACACTCTCGTAACATACACTCTCGTTTATTTGGAAGGATGGCTTGAATTTCTCATGCACTGTTGTGGAAGCACAGAGCGGGCTCATTTTAGTCTTTCGTAGTTTATGTGGATTAACACTAGTGCTTCTCATGTGTCTGTCAGATGAGGCTTGAAAATATTAAGGCGGGAAGGAAGGGAAATCTTAACGTAGCCACAGAGGTAAACAAGAAAGGAATTTCAGTAATATTAGCGGCAATTTGAGAGCTCTATTACAATCCATCTCATAATTTTCTCATTGACTAGATATTTCAAGTGGCACCATCACTTCATATGGTCGAGGTTCGAAAGGCTAAAGGCGACACTTTGGAATTCCATAAGGTACTCTACCCTCTGTTCCTTTTAGGATCGTCTTTCTCTATAAAAATTGCACATTGCCACCTGCATCTGCATGGATTTTCAAAAGAGCTGAACATGATGATGTCTTGTGGTAAATGTCGTTAACTGTTGAATGTAGTGACTGATGCTCGTGACAGTGAATATGTCATGTTCTGTTGCCCTTTGCAATCTCATCTCGTAACTTGTCATTTACCCGCCGCATGTCTGCTGCAGTTCTATAAAAACCTCTCGACATGCCTCGAGGACGTCGTTTGGAAAACCGAGGAAGAGATGCAAGATAGGAAGTAAGAGCTATGGCCGTCCCCAGGCGGCACTGTTAATAACCCTAAACCCATGTTCGTTTTGGACTGGCTGCACATTGGGTCTATATCTTCATTCTTTGTGGGAGTCTTTTCTTGGACGTTCTTGATCCACCTCGGTCTGAATTTAGATTAGCTAATATTGGTACCAGTTGTTCATACCGTGCTTCCTTAATAGCGGCGGGTCTCTCCTTGTCCGACTTAGAGATTCCGGAGTCATGTTGTAATCTTCGAGGAATGGTCGATAATGCAATTGTTCGTCTGCTTTTTCTTCTTCTTTTTTGTTCTTTCTTTCTTTTTATTATCGTCCCGTGACACGGACCGGCGGTGCTAATCAAAGACTCACAGGTGCCCGCTGGACCCGCGTCGAGAAGGGCGATCATAGCTTAGAAATCACGATTGGCCGGGAATTGATCCACGCCTTTGATGTTGGATCGAAGAGATGGCATTGTGTTCTCGCTGCACCTAACGTTCTGGTCGTGCACGAAACGGACTTTCTTTGGGTTGGCCTTTTGACTGGTAGACGTTGGTAGATACGGTTTCAAACTTTGTCACTGGATACACGAGCATATATTACAGGGATGAGTGCACGAAAGCTCGAAAAGTGTAATCAAGTTTTAAAATTTATAATGTATGTGTAATTGAGTCCAAATTTTTTTTAAAGATATATAATTAAGTTTTAAAACTTATAGTTATTACAGTCAAATCCTTTCATTAACTTTCCGCAACTTGACAAACGAAAAAAGCTAGACGGTTTTTTGAATTTGATCAAAGGTCTTGATTGCACAAATTTGATAAATTTTAGGATTCAATTGTATTTTTTGTGGTAAGTTCTAGAACTTTTAATGTACTTATTCTTATGATATACATACAATTACATACATAAACCAGTTATTGGTATTGAGATTTCTATACATATGCGCATTTTTCCACCGCATCTTCAATTATCATATTATTTTCTCGATTTGGATGTATATTCATATGGTCTGGTCACTTTAAACCTTTGTAATAGTTGATTCTTGATACCTAAATTAAGCTCAATCTACCTTGATATTCAGGGGCTTGACCTCAACGCGATAGACCATCCTACACGGTCGTGCTCGCTTCAACTTGTTCAGCAAAACTAAGTTCTCTTTTAATCTAATGATAAGCAAATTATAAATTTGACTATCAAATTTGACAATCCAACTTCTTTTTTAATGGAAACAGACCATAATTTGATAATTATTAATCGTTGAGCGGGACTTTAAATGTTTCTTCTTTTTTATTATTATTATTATTATTATTATTATTATCTATTTTTGACACAAGAGCATCTCAAACCGCGCACGAATCGGAGGCCTCCTCCATCCAACGACTCGTCTCGTCGTCCGGCCTGCTCTGCTCTCCGACCGCGGACGCGAAGGAGGACTCGTCGAGCTCTTCAATCCGCCTCGCTTCCCGCGTGTTGATCTCCCCTCCATTGCTCCGCCGCCGCCGCCGCCGCCGCCACCGCCGCCGCGAGGATCGTCCGGGTACTCTCTCTCCGGTCGAATCCGCGATCATTGCGCTCCAGCGCCGTTTTTTTCTTCTTCTCGCTCGATGTGATTTGAGTCGCGTTACGTACGCAATCGATATCAGCGCCCGCCGTTGGTCGATTCTGTTCTCGAGACTGAGATCATGAGTTCGTGCCGCTCGTTGTTCCTGTAGTCGAAGCTAGGCGCGGCTGAATGGAGTCTTCGCTGGTGCATCACACAGCTTTGTCCGGGGATTTTTAGTTAGTCTTGCGAGCGTGATTCGCGTGACTGTGGTCTTTCAACGGAATCATTGCTATTGCGTTACCTGTTGTGAAGATTTGCTAAATCTTAGAGCAGCGGATGATCTACTCAGATACTGTGTGGCTTTTCGGTGTGTTTTCTAGAATCAGATTGATAGCATGAAATGTGGCCACTGATCACAACTTCACGTTTGTGAATCATCGCGACTGATTCAAGGATTATAGAACACGGAGAATTTATTAGAAAAAACAGACGGTAATATTGGCTGGTTTTGCATTGTTAATTCTTTGCATGATCATTAAGGAGGAGATGATGGGAAGTCCAAGAATCTGCAATCTGTGTTTCGTTATTTCAATTTTTGAAATATATAGTTGTCAATAGGAAATTCTGAATCGCATTGTTGCTTACGGGTCCTCTATAGACGATATTCTGTGTTCTTATTCCATGTGTTAGATATTTATATTGATAAGTCTTGTTCCTTCTTTTCATTGCACTAGAAAGAAGTTGTATAGGTGTGATATATTGTTTCTGTCTGTAGGGTCTTCCTGCTCGGCAAATTGTTGCTAACTTTATCAATTGCAAAGTCATGGTAATGTTTCATGGAACTGGTTTCCCTTGATAATATTCCTTTGATGAGAAGAATGAGTTCTAATAGAGTGGTTCTGTATCATTTGCACATAGAATTTCCTGATTGGAGCTTTTAAACCACCATGTACTATTTCAATCTCATTTGCGGATGGAAGAACACGCAAACAGGTATCCTGTACTTAAATACTCATGAATATCTTGCAAAGTACAGTTGAGCCTGCAACATGCAAACTAGTTCTTTAAATGCAAGAAATTGTTGGTTATTGGTCGGGGACCCTAAGGATAATCTCAGAGTAAGACATTAAAATCTGTAGAAGGAGATGATCCAATGGTATTTACTAAGTTCAGGAATTGGTTGAATAGCTGGAATTTTGACAGAGAAAGAAGTAGAAAGGATTGTTCTTAGCTAAATATATGGTACTTAACATCATTTAGCTGAAAATGCAATAGTGCTCATAAGACCTGTTAGCGGGACATATCGTAATTTACTTCAAGAAACCTTTCATCATAGGAACTACATGTCGATAGAACCTGTTCTCAAATTAGCAAAATCTCATGGTGCAATGAGTCATCCCTGTTTAGAAGCTTTACAGAAGCTGATAAGATTGACTATCCTGTCAGCCTATTGCAGAAAAAGTTAGCAAACTTCTATTCTCAGAGCTCTCTCTAGCAGCTCAAACCTGCTAGGCATAGGCATAGCATGAAAAGTATTCATCATCGATAAAAATTTGTAATGACTGGGTATATCTGAGTAGTTTTGACAGTAGAGGCATGAAGTGCTATTTTGTTTATTAAAGAACTGCTTAAAAAAAAAATTATCTTTTGGTTGAATCTTGGTTTCATAGCAATCTTTTCATGCCAAAGAAGCTTGCTGAAAGCTGTGTTTCTTTTACTGTATGTAATGTGTCCTGGATTTTGAATATGATATAGGTACCATTGAAGAAGGACAATGGTCAAACAGTTATGGTTCCTCTCTTTGAAAGTCAGGAGAGTATAATTGGAGAGGTACTTCATGGAGTTTAATAAAAACTCCTCCCATCAAGCATATATCTTTGTATATTTGTTTTACAATTAAATGTTTAGGATGAGGGTGAACTTTTTGTGGAATGCTTGTTAGGTTGTTATTGAACCATTGCAAGGGAAGAAGGCTGAGCACATTGGTGTTAAAATCGAGCTCCTCGGCCAGATAGGTTTGCACATTGTCTTTTCTTTTCTCATTTCAAGGCCAAAGAGAACAGATGAAAAGCAGAATAGAGCAAGCATTTCTTAAGTGTTTATGTTGTATGCATCTTAATGTGTAAACTTGTCTGTTTTTCAAAGCAGTATATACATAACTTGTTTTTTGCATCCATAAGTACAGCGAAATTCTTATTCTACCATCTAGATCATATTACAAACTGGAAAGCACGGTACTTACCAACGTTTCCTGTGTTCCGGAAAATCATATTGTCTTACATGGGACCACACAAAAAGGAACTGTCTAGGTCAGTAATGGATTTTCTCAGAAAAAGAGCAGAAAAAGATGGCTCCAGCACCAAAAAGCTCAAAGGACATAGGAAATGGGCACACTGTAAGGGATAGAAGAGCTAATTACAGGGAAACCAAAATTTCTACATAAGAAGGGTGAGAGTATGGGGTGGCCTGTAGAGCATGGATTTAATTATCGTGTTTGTGGCCTTAACATGTCAATACACTGCAGTACACTGGTGTCCTCTAGTTGATGATCCCTTTTTCTCTTACTCCATTGTCCTAAATTCTCATATTAAGTCCACGTGATTTTGGTTGACTCACTAGTATCTACTTTTCTATACCATGAAAGACCTCCGTTGTTAAAAAGTTGTTTACAAGTTATTTTTCTTTGGTCGGAGCAAAATAATCATGGAACAAAATTGGAGAGGGACTGATGTTCATTCTTTTTCTTAAGCTCTTGGGAGACTCTCTGATCTGTTTATTTGATAACTCACAAGATCAAATAACTGGAAACCTTAATTGACATCTAGTAGTTTTTTGCAAGTGCTCGTTTTTGTCTCAATGAATTTGATCTTGTTCTGAATGATTAAATTGTAAATGATGATTGTATTTGAAATCAGGATTCATGCAGACTTTTCCTAATATTTAGCAAGTCTTTTAGCTAACATTTCCATTTCAATTTTGCAGAATTGTATTTCGACAGGGGCAACTTCTATGATTTTACATCTTTGGGTGAGTGCAGGACTATACAGTTAGATAGATCATAAGTCCTTCACATTGTCAATAGTATGAGTCAGTCCATCAATCCCCTTGCTGATAGTTAATTACGCTATGCTAGAATCTTCTAGTTATTTGCTATGCAGTTTTGATTACTCATTGAATTATATTGGGTCCAAATTATACATGACTGCTGATATAAATTGTGCAGTACGTGAACTTGACGTACCTGGTGAATTATATGAAACAAAAACGTACCCCTTTGAGTTCTCAACTGTCGAGATGCCCTACGAATCATATAATGGAGTCAATGTAAGACTCAGGTAAGCATATACTAGGGATTTAGAGTGTCATTCTCTCCTGCGTTCATTCTTTATGCATTAGATTTATTGCTCCACTTTCATATGTCTGGATGCATCCAGTTTTAGATATTGGTGAATCGCATTATTCAGTGCACGCCCCCACATGCATGCGTGCGTGTGGGGCATGTGTTTCGGAGGATGTTGTAGAAGGAGACTTAGTTATTGTGAAACTAGTGTGAACGTGCTTGTTTGGATAACTTAAGGATTAGGCTATGAAAACGGTTTTTTCATTAAGTTTGCTTTCGTGCAAGCCACATAAAGCTGAAAATGGAAATAGGTTTTATGCCTTATATGTGGAAGCTCAATGTGGTCCCACAATCGATGATGGAAGAAAAGATATTCAGTCAAGCTGAATTGCTTCAGGTCAAAACTCTGCAACTTTTACTTTTTAAAGGAGTAACTGAGGGAGCGCTAGGATCAACATTGGCGGTGGTTCTCCTGGTCTGATGTTTTTTCTTCATGTGAGCGGCTAACGTTCTTTGATAGAACCCTTATGATTTTCTTTTAATCATTGTTTGCTTGAATTTGTTGAGTGCATCATCATCTACTGAATTTTTAAGTAATGTGCGTCTGAGAACAGAGGTGCCAATTGGGAAACAAATAGTGACAAATCCAGCCCTTCTTCACACACTGCAGGTACATTTTGAAAGCGACAATTAGCAGAAACATTGTCGGCAACATTGTGGAGAGCCAGGATTTTGTGGTAATTACTGAAACTGCTTATCAATTTCTATGGATACTTATGTCACTAATTGTTTAGAGCACACGCTGGTCATGTTGCTGCAATAAATGCTTTGTGCAACAGCAACCTGTAAGTCCAACAACCTCATATAAGTTTATTTTTAGTTCAAAACCTCATATCTGTTTCATATGTCTTAATAGAAGGATTTTCTTCTTCTTCCCCCTTGAAGGGAATATTAAATCGTACCAATTTTGTTACTTTAGTAGATGGGCTCATTCATTTCAAAAATTGGTACTGAGAATAGGAAGTACTATATAATCCAAAATTGGCAATATTTGTTGTTTTTTTGGGACAAGTCCAATCAAATTAACCGGAATGAAGATGTACACCTGATTGCTGAGATATGATCCTTCCTGACATCTACGGGATCAAATTAGATATAACTCACTTCAGCCTTTCACAGTTAACTGCACATGGTTAGGAATCCAGATAGAACCAATTACGGATAGATTGGGCTGGATTTTTTTGGATTTAACTGCATAGGTCCTCTGCCAAATAATGCTGTTATTTTCTTTTTCAGGTCCGGAATTACACCCCACTTCCAGCTATCAATAACAGCATCAAGGTGAGGCATGCTCTGATGATTAAATTATCATTAATAGCTGATCATGGACATTTAGTCTATTCTTACTTCCTGCATAATCTTTTGCTGTCTTTAGTTGCTGTGTGACTTCATTGGCTAGAAATGCTGATTAACTTTTAAAATATCTGCTTTGACTTGTATCCATGCTAAGTATTCCATTCTGTGAACCTGATCTATTTGATGAGTCACAGACTTTCATGTGAAGTCTTTTTAACTTATTGGAAGCATGCATGTCATCATTCTTAGGTTTTGATTTATATGTTATTATCACTTCATGCTTTAATTATCTAAGATTTGGCTTCTCTTGTTTGAACCATATTATTCTTCCTGCATTTTTGCTGGTCGCTTCTTGTAGATCTGCTCTGTCGAGTGTGCAAAATTAGGCTTCTCTTATTTGAACCATATTGTTCCTGCATGTTTTGTATCTTGTAGATGGAAGTTGGGATCGAGGACTGCCTGCACATTGAATTTGAATACAACAAAAGCAAGTGAGTTATATACTCCTGATGCTGATGGATTGATTTGTCACGAGAGCTTTTTAAGCTCCTCATGAGGGTTGGACTTCACATTTTCTTACAGTGCCTAGTAATTTCAGGTATCACTTGAAGGATGTTATAATAGGCAAAATCTACTTCCTTCTTGTAAGAATCAAGATAAAGAATATGGAGCTTGAGATCAGGCGTCGAGAATCAACTGGATCAGGCCATAATACTTATGTTGAGACGGAAACCCTAGCTAAATTTGAATTGATGGATGGCACTCCAGTCAGGGGTATGTCAACTAGTTTTTCAATCAATTTGGCTAAAAAGTTTGACACTACCAAGTGCTGCTTTTGACCAATTACGGAATTTCTAACCTCTTTTTTTAATCTGATTATATTTCAAAATTGTCTGGTGCTGTTTCTAGCATATCTCGGGTTAGAATTGACTGCTTGTAGGGTCTTCTATTTCCCCTTTGTGTGCAGTTATCAACAAAATTGTGTAGCTGGATTTGCTTGAAATGTGATAGTCAAGGTCAAGAGAGATGTACTCTTTTTGCGAATTGTTGAGATTTACTCACATATGCTGTTCTTCAATGTTCTTGCAGGTGAATCAATCCCAATCAGATTGTTCCTGAGCCCATACGAATTAACACCAACATATCGCAACATCAATAATAAATTCAGTGTGAAGTATTATCTAAACCTTGTTCTAGTGGATGAAGAGGACCGGCGGTACTTCAAGCAGCAAGAAATGACAGTATACCGGCTTCTCGAAACTCCATGATTCTTTTCCCAGCTTGCACGATCTCATTGTTCGATTCAGGGAAGAGATTGCCCTTTCAAACACTGGACTGGAGCACTCATCCGGTTTTACTGAGGAACCAAGCACCCTTGTGACATCTAAAGAGCCACTTGAACGAGGGACAGTCGATCCCATGTTTGGTTCATCTTCGTGCGGAAGCAAGTAGACTCTTCAAGTTCAGCCCCACTCGTTTCAACTGGAAGAGTGTCTTTGTTCTGATGGCTGTTGTCCTCTGTTGGTACGGGGCATTTTTACCATCAGATACGTCATCACGATCGCTTCCGCATCGACAACACAACTCTTCACATCTGTTTTTTATGTGGTGACTTAAGATTTATATCTAGAGAATCTGATTCCGGACGCGTAGCATATAACGGGTGCACTCGCATATTGTACTAGTCAGCGGATTGAACATTGTTCCAATGATGCACTCGCGTATCTACGGCCCTGGAAGCAAGTACGGTTTCAAGTGGAGGTTCGCTAAACCTACGATAGCACTTGAGAACTGCGAATTTGGTATTGTTGACATTCTTCGCGAAAGTAGATCCTCTGTACGGATGAAGCAGATGCACACGCTTCTATCCTTCTTTAGCTTAAGCGTCTAGAAGTTGAATAATTCAAAGTTGCCCACCTTCCATCGTTTGTTTTCTCCTTTTTGGCAAAAAAAAAGGTGAGCGATGCTAACGAAGCAACGACGGAATTGCACGTGGGGCTGTTTTGGCTATTTCGGGTTTTACTATTTTGAGCGAAGAGGCGAGTGGAAACAGCTAATTAGAAAATGCTCTCGATTTTAACTCAGCAAGGTAAGTGCGAAATCGATGAATCCGAACTTTCAAAGTAGGGCAGGATTTTCGTGACTCTGGGCTCCGGGCACGCTGAGCTTGCATGCATAATTGTGTGTGTATCTAGTAATTGCGGGAGAATCGGTAAATAAAATAGTGCATAAATTTACCACCTCACTTTTTCATATGAAAAAGGGAGCTCGATTCCTCCATCTCACCTGGACGGGGGCGTTTAAATTAATATAAATGGAAAAGAGAAAAAGGGAGGTAGGGAGCTCGATTCTTCACTTGGGCAGGGACGTTTAAATTAATATGAATGGAATTGGTAAATGGAAAAGAGAGGTGATTTGTTTTTGCAAATTAATATTTAAATAACCGACCGAAAAAATTAATATATGAATAATTCGATTTGTTTTCGGAAAGGAAAAATCCTTTTCAGAATGAAAGATTATTGGAAGAGAGAGAGAGGGATAAGAGAATCGGATGCGCTGGGGGGAAGGGGGGAGACGCGGGCCCACCACGACCTCTCCCTTCCATTTTCTTGCGGTTATATATAATCTCGCATAAGCGTGACCTTTTCTTGCACCATTTCGGTTTTTCCAGCCATCTCCTCCTCCTCCTTCATCGCCATCATCTCTCCACCAGTTGGAATCCCTCTCTCTCTCTCTACACGTCCCTGTCTCTTCCCCCTCCTCAGCCATGGCGGATCAGCTCACCGACGATCAGATCTCCGAGTTCAAGGAGGCCTTCAGCCTGTTCGACAAGGACGGCGACGGTCTCTCTCTCTCTCTCTCTCTCTCTCTCTCTCTCTCTCTCTATCTAGGCGATTCGTGCCTTTTTGTTTCCCCCTTCCTTTCGGCAGATCTGGTTGTTTATCGATCGCGCGATCGCATCTGATCGCTCCGATTCGGATTTGTTTTCCGCGATTTCCTTTTGGTGATCTGAGTGAGGTGCTTGTCTCGCCGTCGGCTCGTTTCTTTTGCCGTGTGATCCGGGGTAGTCGACG
Organism: Eucalyptus grandis; assembly: GCF_016545825.1. Taxonomy (NCBI): domain Eukaryota; kingdom Viridiplantae; phylum Streptophyta; class Magnoliopsida; order Myrtales; family Myrtaceae; genus Eucalyptus; species Eucalyptus grandis. The sequence goes on along the minus strand of NC_052621.1, from coordinate 6,222,221 downwards.
GAGGTGGAGATTTCTCTGTCGATGTGCTCCTTTTCGTTTCCGTCTTCTGTGTTGCGCGATTGTTGCGCCTTCTCGGGCTTGTTTGCGCGGGCGATTTCTTCCGATTTTTTTTATTTTTGTTTTGTCGAATTCGCGGCTGTTGATGTGTGACCTGCTGTAGTCCAGATTTGGGGGTTCCTTCTCTAGCTGGTTTGCTGCTTCTAGCTTCTGGTCGGTTTTTTCGGTTCATGTGTGATGCGTTGCGCTGTTGAGTTTTCCATCGTCCGTGGTCGCTTGACCTTCGTTGGATCGTTTATCTGCATGATGCAGCTGAAAAATCCTATGCGCTCGTGGATTTGTTTTGTTTTGATCAATTTTTTCACGTGCGTTCCTCTTTCAGAGTTTTCAATCGTCCAGATCGCACTCGATATTGGAGGAAACTAGCAGTTTCTTGATCGAGTCTGTTATCATCGTTTTTCCAATGTTCAATTAGCTTTGGACTTGGCTTATTATGTTATGTTTAGCTATGTTAATGTCTTTCTTTAATGTTTGCAGCGTGATGAATAGTTACCTAAAATGGCCTGCCATATGATGTGTTGAATTTAACCTTATTTGACCAAAGCGCGTTGTCAATTGCTTCGATATGGGAATGTTGAGAGGATTTTACTAGTACTAGGACATCTTCAGTTTTGTAGATTCTAGAGATGCATAATTGTCAGAGCATCTATATGAGTAATTTTTGTGATATGAATTGATTAATAGGATTTTTACTCGCATCAGGCATAAAAGTCCATAATGCAACATTGACATATAAAAGTACCTACAATCTACCAGCACGACAGAATTCTAGAAAGGGAAACCATCTTTCGGTTGAATTGGTGACAAAGTAAACTATTTTCTTTTTGTCTCTTATCATCTGCTTTTCATCATCTTCAACCATACATGTGGCATTTGGTCTAACCAGGGAACCCTTCTCTCTTCCTTTCTTTTCCTTTCAAGTTAAAGTCTCTTCCTAGGTCCCTCTGCTAACTCATATTGTATATCTGGTGCTTTGTTTTTGTATAGAAGATAGTGATGCTCACACTTCATTGTCGCAGGTTGTATTACTACTAAGGAGCTTGGGACTGTTATGCGGTCACTGGGGCAGAACCCCACTGAGGCAGAGCTTCAGGATATGATCAATGAGGTGGATGCCGATGGTAACGGCACCATTGATTTCCCGGAGTTCCTTAATTTGATGGCTAGGAAGATGAAAGACACCGACTCTGAGGAGGAGCTCAAGGAAGCTTTCCGAGTGTTCGACAAGGACCAGAATGGCTTCATCTCTGCAGCTGAGCTGCGTCATGTGATGACAAACCTGGGGAGAAGCTGACTGATGAGGAAGTTGATGAAATGATCCGTGAGGCTGATGTGGATGGCGACGGCCAGATCAACTATGAAGAGTTTGTCAAAGTCATGATGGCCAAGTGAGGACCCATCCCTTTCAAATGCATCATCTTAACTATCAAAAATCAAAAAATGTAGAAAGAAGGGAACAGGGCAGATAAGTTCGATGAGATTTTGATTTCACCTTAGGCTTTCATCATCATTCACATTTTTAACTGTTGTGGGGCGGTCTATGTGTTCCATTGTTTGCTTTGTTTTATAGCACTTCATTGCTATCCACTTGTTTGTTCCATTTCTCGTTTAGCCTAAATGTATGGTAATGGTCAATATTCTGTCTGTTATCTGCCTTTTTCTTGGTATTGTGAACCTTGATCGGTCTTGAGAGGTTGGATGCTTTTGTTTGTATTGACTGATTGATCCTTATTCTGGTTGATTGAGTTTGTAAATTACTTCCTCTCTCTGTCCAAGAATTCCAGCTGTTAGTGATTTCTCTTTAAACCAATCTCTATTTGATGAAACTTTTGGAGCTCCACTTTATATCCAAATCCAAATATAGGCCCTTGTTGGCTTTAGATAGACGTAATGATTGAAATGCGTATACCACCAATGAGGTGGTAGCACTGGGGAAATTGCAGTGCCAAGCCCAGGTGATTCCCAATGGACGCAATCTACTTTATTCACTTTGAAACTGGTCGCTCGAGATTGTCATTCGAGTGTTTCTTTAAAATCAGGCTTCCCATTTTGTTGGAATGTGGTCTTTTGGAGAAGGGGAAGTGTCGACATTAGTCCTGGTTTAATTCTTTGTTTGGCTATTTTGTGTGCTTTGGTTTTTCAGTTCGATTCTGATATCTGACTTCACAGTGAACTACTATACCTGAACTGACTTAAAATGGAATTTTGGAAAGCCACCCAATCAAATTTCTATATGGAGAATTAAATCCCAGGAATTACCTAGGTGCCATCCTCCATTGGCAAATGTCACTTGACTCTCTTCGTCTTCTCTTCTTTTCCATTGCGACTGAGATTTGACGATACCTAGTTAGAAAAAGAAAATTAGGTTTTATCTGCCAGTGTCGTGGGGCAGTTTCTTCAAATTACAGAAAAAAGTAACGAGGCCAAGCAGAATTTTCAGGATACAAGCTGAAATCTAAAGTTGCTAAACGCTAACATTTGGGAAGCTGTTGTTTTTTTTTTTTTTTTTTTTTTTTTGGCGTCAAGTAAATGCACTTGAACCATATGGATTTTACTTGATCAAAACAACATAATGTGGTTCGCCAAGCAACTAATCTATGTATCATTTGGTCCTTTATTGAGTGGAGATGTGTGACGGAGGTGAATCGTCTTTTGCCTGCCTCGCCTTCTTTCTGAAGGATGGCTGAAGCATTGCACGGTTAATAACTAATCCAACTGTTTTTGCTGATTATCATTCGGTTTCGCCTTCTTTTTGCTTGTTTGCCGTATCAAAGTGGCCTTCAACTTGTCCGACCTCCATTTACTTCAATACTCCCGAACACATCTCGACTACGGATTGTAATTGGATCATCCCTGGATCGGCTCTACGATGACATGAAGATGTAGATCTCGGTTAACAAGGCCAGCGTCTGGTCCCCGAAAGAAATGCAGTAGCATCCCAACCGTGGATGGCTAAATCTCGTGTTGCTGCCCAACATGCCTGACGTGGCAGTCTTTCGTTCGATTCCATCTGTACCTCTTTCTTCCCTTCATCTGCAAAACCCTCATCTCTAGTGGCGACAAAGAGAGACAAAACCATCTCTAGAGTCCACTGTTGTCAAGCGGACACCCACCAGGTTCGTGAATTCGCCTCTGAGGAGCGAAAAATTGTAGCAGTAGTAACAGGGTAGCACGCAGCAATTGAGAATACGAGAGAATGGTGATGTCCTCTCTACCGTGGTTTATTCGTACCGAGATGAATGATCCAAGCCATCAGAAAATGTGTTAGCCCCTGTGAGAAAATTCATTAAATCTCCAGGTGCCTTGGTTCAAGAACCGAGTCCGTTGTGTTTAGTATTACAGCACTGATAAATTTGGGTTTCGTGCTTTTCTTTTCCTCAGGAGAAGGAGGGAACAGATGGACGAATGATTGGAGCAGATAGCATAGAGCGGACGAGGCAAAATCTATCCATGCTACTGCTATGATGTGCATGCCTCCTAGGTTGTCCTGTAATAAGACTTGATATATACGATTAGGCCAATAAATAAAAGAGGCAGGGTCTCGATTTCAGTTTATCTTGTCATGGGACCGGATTGACTATTCTCCATGTCTCGCTGGAAGATCACTGAGTTCATCCTGGACTGCATGAGATTTTCCTCTGAGAGAGAGAGAGAGAGATGAACTACAAGTATTTCGCTTGCTAGAACATTGATTGTCTACGGGACTAAGACTGAGATACGGAGATAGGGATGGACCAAATCATCCAGGGAGCAAGCAATCACTCAACGCACGAATGAAACTGCCAAGTTGCCGACCTAATTCAACCCACAATCTGAAGCGCAATTTATTCAGAACCAAGCTGAAGGTGTTAAGTTTTGACCGTTGCTTTCCACCGTGGGTTAGGAAAAGAGGATATCGAGGATAGCAACATCGACTACAATTATGACAACAATCACTCACCTTTGAAGAAGAATAGGAGATGTTGAAAGTATCGAGAATTACTATTACAAAAGCAAACTTAACAAAACCAGAAGGAAAATTGCAAGAAGTCGAAACAAAAAATCTAAACATTTAAACAGCACAAGACCAGCCAACCCCCAGCAGCCAGTAGGCTATCATGTCGGCAGGTTAGTCAGCTCTGCAGCAAAGGCTACTTATTAAGCAAAAGTTCAACAGAGACGAAAAGCACTAGCCTATTTCGCAGAACGGTGCAACTCATTTTCAAAGCTTTCAGCAGAAAACACTGTCCAAGAGTCTCATCTGAAAGAATACATACTCAGTAAATTATGATGCTAAAATTTGGTTGTCGAAATATGGAGCAGATTTAGGTTTGTGGACTGCATCAGGGATTGAAACTGTGCTTCAAATGACCGCCACATTCATGTATAAGATCATAGGCAACTGATCAATGCAAAAGGCCTGAGCTCTTTTTGCACCAATAAACGAATTCACTCATCGGTTTCCAACTAGGGATGCTGCAACAGATCCAAATTCTCCTCTCTAGCAGGAAATAATTTTCACATTCCTCCCTAATGTATAGTTAATTTACATTGAGGACAACAGCCTCAAGACGATACTCACCTTCAAAAGTCGAGGGATAAAGTGAAACATAAAAATTCTTGAGTACTACAGCCACGCAGGGGGCTGTATATGAGAGTATTGTTATTAACAAGACAACTTTGCCCAAAACACAAGTCTATCTTTACAAAGAACAAAACAAAATATCTACCTTCTGAGCTGCTTGTAGAGCACAACAGTTACATACTTGGACTGAAACCTATGAGTCAATCCTAAAGCAACTACGGACTGGGGGGTCCTTCCTTTCTCTAAGAAAAGGTGATTAAGCATGACATGTTGGGGCTTGAGCGGAGCAGTTTCATCTGAATTTTCTGTATCCAAGACAGTTAGACGAAGATGAGGAGGAACCACCACTGGCTCCTTCGCAAATTCTTCCTCAGCTGGCAGCACTTGACTGTAACTAGAATCAGGTGACGATGGAACCTCAAATTCAGCCACACTGTCCAAAATTTCGGGAACATAATCCTGCAGAAGTGATGGGACAATGTTAAGTCCACTAGGGTCACTAAAAGAATCTCAGATTACCCAACAATATGTGTGTGTACATATCAAGCATTTGCATCCATTGCATACATCTACAAGTTTGTATTTTGCTTGCCTTCAGCATAAAGGGCAGGTTATCGCAAACTTGGCTTACCCCACCCCAAACAAAAAACCCATCCAAAAGAAATTGACCAAGAAGATAGCACTGCTCAGAGTCAGTAATTTAGTATCCAGTCAATATTTGATTAAAATCTGTGCATGTAAGAGTGTACCGAAAGAATTACAAAAATTATGAGAAACCAACCATAATAGCAAGAGTAGCATCGGAAAAGGTATTATCATTTTAATTAATCAACCATCAATCTTCAAATCTCTTTAATGCTCCAAAAAAAAAAAAAAAAAAAAAACCTCTGCCTGTCTGTTGTGACATTTTGGATTCACAACCTTTCCTGTGTAACTGAGTTGATCGATAATGCTATAGTGGGGACAGGCCCCCAAATATCCCACAAGAGCTCAAATGAACCACCAAAAACCAACTCATACAAAGTGGAGGTGTCATCCATTGAAAACAACATCACTAACACAAAGCAAATGTCTCGTCCCCTCTAGATGCTTACCGGGTACAATTTGTTTATGCATAAGAAAAGATTTTGAATGAGGAAGTACTTAAATCACATTCATGCACATACAATGTACAGTTAAACAAGCTCCGTGAATCTATATAGAACTTACGTCAACATTCAGTATATTACAAACTTGGCCCATCTCATCAGTAGTATGGGGGAGATCTGGACTATATCTCCATTGACCATCAACAATAAACCTGTAATGGTATACGCCAGATGGTAGGACCATAAGGATAGAATAATCTTTACCAGATCTCTGTAGTCTTCTCCTGCAATATAAAGTAATCAACTAACTGGCTTTAGTCAGCTCTGCGCTTTCTCTTCTAACTGGTTTTGCAGAAGCCAATAAACATAACAAATGGAAAGATCGCAATCCTCACCTAGATCCCCAATTGTCCCACGATCCTTCCACCACCACATCATTGCCACCATATTGCCATGCAATGACCGTGGGAATTCCTCCCTCAGAAGGATTATCAGCAATTCCTTGAGACTCATTCTGCCTACTCTGAGTAAAAGCGACAAGGCCATCACTCCTTTGAAATGGAGGCGTAGGAATCTAAATATGACAAAGTTAAAAGCAACTCATCAATTGAAGGCATTATCATCACGAGTGTTCATCTAAATGTTTAAGACACAATTCATGAAACATATCCTTGCAACCCATCTTCCGAACTATAACAACTAAAAAATTCAGACGTGATTCTTAAACACGCATGCCGGGATCACAGATAGCTCAACAGATACAAAAGTAGGTAGGCATATGAGAAAGAATAAGCACACAGCAGAAAGGCAATGCCCGTGAAATGTAAACTAAACTCGGAGCAAGCAGATCAAAGGCAGCTGAGGACAATTATAGTATCAAAGTGGAGTCTTCCCGTCGCAAACTACAGAAGTCATAATTGTCACAAACCGATAGCAAACGTCATCACGATCTTCATCTTCTTTCTAAGACTCCACAAGAATATCAGCCAAAAGGTGAGAATGCAGCTTTTTACACTGCAGAGAGGTAAAGCAACGATCTCGTACTGACAAAAGAATCGCTAAGGTTGTCCAAGCATATCTAACGACAGTAACAGGCAGACCACAAAAAAGAAAAAAGAAAAAAAATTTAACCAAAAAAAAAAAAAAAAAGATTTACGGTTGCCCACAAAACTATTATCATAAATCTCCATTTCTAGGGGGATAATACATGAAATTATATAGCATGAAACATTCACCATCCTGGACGCAGCACAAGATGGAAAAACGAACGCCCCAAAAATCAGACGGAGGAGGCAAAGATCGATACGCGATAACACCTAGTAATCGTCGCCGATAGATGCATGCATCCGATCGGACGATAAGCACGGACTACACGACGACAACACGCGCACTACCTCCGGCACTAGAAACCACGCGATCGATTGACAAGTCAAACCAAGGCGGACGGAAATCGACACACGGCATCATCCCGCAGGAAAACACTAAAAAAAAAAAAAAAAGGGGGGGACCGCAACACGTGAACCGCGCGCGGCGAGGGCGAGGGCGAGGGCGAGGGCGAGGGCAAGGCGGAATGACCTGAGGAGCGAAGACGAGGGGCAGCGGAGTGTGCGCGGGGATAGCGAGGGGCGGAGGAGGAGCAGGAGCCCGGCCCGCGGCGGGTTCGGGGGGCGGCGCGTGCGGCGGGGCCGGCGCGTGGTTCTCGCGGGGGAGCCGCACGCCATTCGATCCGGCGTGGGCGGCGGCGGCGTCGGCGTCGTCGTCGTCATCGTCGTGCGGCCCTTCCTCTCTCCCGTTAGCATTCCCCATGGCGCTCGGCAGATCTGCAGATCGCGGCTCCAACTCGCGACAAAGCAGCGACGGCGAGAATGCAATCTATTATATTCCCCCACGCGTAGAATCCGCCCTCGGTTTCGATGCGAAATATTTATACAGATATATATATATATATATATATATATATATTATATGTAATAAGCACTGGTGCAGCTTCGGAGGGAGAGGGAAGCTCGAAGGAGGTGCCGGCGGAGCGGAAATGGCGGGCCGGTCCGGCGATCAGAGCCGTCGCATTTCGATTCGCAGGAAGCGACGACCGGTCGGGAAACGCCGCGGCACCGCCGGAGACGGCGGAGCAATCTTAGAGAGAGAAAGAGAAGAGAGAGAGAGAAGGAGTCGTGGGATTGAAACGAAATGGATAAACTAAACGAGGGAGAAGAAGTAATGCACGTCAGTCACGAGATGGGGAGAGGCCCCCCACGCGCAATCCCGCGGGACGCGCCTCCCACGCGCCGGCCCGCGTGGCAGGGGGGCCCGCCGTTTGGTGGGGGTGGAGGGGGAGTTCCAATGAAAGGGACGGGCTGAATTTTCGTTGCGAATTTTCTTTTTAAATTTTCTAATTTTCGCAATTGAGTTGCTCTGGCTCGGCACGGGCAAATTATAAATTTATGTTCTTCAATTGAGTGCTCTGACATTTTTTTTTTTATTTCTCGATCCGATCTTTTGAATTTTTTATGTAATCAAGTCCTCTGACTTTTCTCGAATTATGTAATCAAAGATTTTGATCACTGACCTCCACTAAGCAGGTGAATTGCTTAACAACGTGGCAAAAAAGGAAGGTATGTTACATTAATTTGAAGCCAGATGAGCACAAAATTAGCCAAAAAAATTAAAATCGGAAAAGAAAATCCAAGTTTTGACTATAGTAGTTGTAACCAGTCAATAAAGCAATTGGTTGCACAACCCAAACTCTTTATCCAAAAAACAAAAAATGGCAACTTTAGGTCTATTCGCAAACCTAATCCTAACTTTTTTCTGTCAAAGAAAAAATTACCAAATTTGCCATTGAGTTGCTTTGGCTCTGGCACTAGCAAGCTATAAATTTATGTTATTCAATTGAGACCTTTGATTCTTTATTTTTTTTTTCAATTTCTCAATTTGATCTTTTGAATTTTTTTATGCAGTCAGGTCCTCTGACTTTCTCCAATTATGTAATCAAATATTTTGATTAATGAACTCTACTAAACACACGAGTTGCTTAACGACACGGCAGAGAAGGAACGTGCGTTATGTTAATTCAACGCTAGATAAGCGCAAAATTAGCCAAAAAAAAACAAAATTGGAAGGGAAAACCCCCAAGTTTTGACAATAATAGTCATAACTAATCAACAACGCACTCGGTTGCACAACCCAAGCTCTTTCTCTAGAAAAAAAAAAAAAACCCCAATTTTGGGTCTATTTGCAAACCTAATCCTAACTTTTTATGTCGAAGAAAAAATCATCAAATTTGCTGTTGAGTTGCTCCGACTCCGGCACCGGCAAACTATAATTTTATGATGTTCAATTCAGTGCTCTAACTTTTTTTTTTAATTTCTTAATTTGATCTTTTGAATTTTTTTATGCAATAAAGTCCTCTGACTTTCTTGAATTACGTAATCAGAGATTTTGATCAATAACCTCTAGTAAACAGGACGACATGGCAAAAAACGAATTTATGTTACATTGATTCGACGCTAGATGATCGCAAAAGTAGCCAAAAAAACAAAATTGGAAAAGAAAGCCCAAGTTTTGATGATAATAGTTCTAACTAATCAACAAATCACTTGGTTGCATAACCTGAACTCTTTGTCAAAAAAAAAAAACCAACTTTAGGTCAATTTGCAAACCTAATCCTAACTTTTTCGTCAGAGAGAAAAATCCCCAAATTTGACATTGAGTTGCTCTGGCTCCGGCACCCAGCAAACTATAAATCTATGTTGTTCAATTGAGTGCTCTGACTCTTTATTTTTTAATTTCTCAATCTGATCTTTTGGATATCGACCTTTACTAAAGAGGCGAATTGCTTAATGACATGGTAGAAAAGGAATGTACATTACGTTAATTTGACACCAGAAGAGTGCAAAATTAGCCAAAAAAAACAAAATTGTAAAAGAAAACCCAAGTTTTGACGATAATAGTTGTTGTAACTAATCAACAAAGCACTTGGTTGCATAACTTGAACTCTTTGTCCCAAAAAAAAAAAAAAAAAAACTTTAGGTCTATTTGCAAACCTAATCCTAACTTTTCCGTCGGAGAGAAAAATCACCAAATTTCCCATTGAGTTGCTCCGGCTCGACACTGGCAAATTATAAATTTATGTTGTTCGATTGAGTGCTATGACTCTTTATTTTGTAATTTCTCGATTTGATCTTTTGGATTTTTTTTATGTAATCAAGTCCTCCGACTTTCTCCAATTATGTCATCAAAGATTTTGATCAATGACCTTTACTAAATAGGCGAATCGCTTAATGACATGGCAGAAAAGGAATGCACATTACGTTAATTCAACGATAGATGAGCGCATAATTAGACAAAAAAATTGAAAAGGAAAACCCAAGTTTTGACGATAGTAGTTGTAACTAATCAATAAAGCACTTGGTTGCATAAGCCAAACTCTTTGTCCAAAAAAAAAAATTTAACATTACATCTATTTGCAAACCTAATTCTAACTTTTCATGTCTGAGAGAAAAATCACCAAATTTGCCATTATTAGCATTTTGTCTAAATACCCTTGTGAATTGTCCCTAATTTATATATCCTCTAATGGTTTCATTTCGGAGATATGCTAATTTGTTAATGTGGATTTGCTAGTAAGATAGAAATGCCATGTCAAGTCAAAACTAAATTACGGGATAAATTTGAAAATAAATTGAAAGTAAGTGACTTTTATCTTCTAGACAAAGCAAAATTTAAGGTGAATTTGGGGTTAGACCCAAAATTCGAAAGTTCTTTTGGAAGAAGAAAAAGATTTCGAACATATTCGTGAGGAGACCTAAATTTGAGGTTTTTTTAATAAAAAATTTAAAAATTTGGAACATAATTAGGACTTAATTTAAAGTCGGAGATCTTTTTTTCTGGTCGGAAATTAAACCTTTTCCAACGAGGGCCCCAAATCACGTACGTAATTTTTGGTCCCCTCGTTTGCTGGTGGAGGGTTGATTAGGATGGGGGGGAGACCAAAGGGAGGGAGGTGGAGGTGGCGGAGGTGGCGGAGGCGGAGCGCACGTCGTTTTCGGTTTCTTACGGGGGCCGCATCCAAATCTGCCCCCACATACGAGGTCTCGTACGGCGGCGCGTGGAGAGCGGGACGTGACATATATCCATTATTTATGTAAATATAATTTTGTTCCTTTTCGATTTGGAGTATTGCGGGATACTGTTGAGAGGATCAGATCAGCGTGGGTCTGACGTGGCCAGACCACGTGACGGATCGGCGAGTGGGGCCCACGCGCTGGGGGGGGACGATAGAGGAGGAGTTGAGGGCACGATGATCACGTGACGTGGAGAGTGGGGGTTTTCTTCTTGTGGATAAGATCTGAGCTGGACGACGGATGACTTTCTTCCTCTCTCTATTTTTTTTTAATTTTTTTTCCGTTTTTTTTTGGGCTTTGAGACGTGGGGCCAACTGATGACGGCCAGCTCAGCAGGATATTTCTGTTTACGCGGGGACAAAATAATTGGATAACATTTACTCGGGATTTTTCGGTTTCCAATTTTTTTTTTTTTTCTCTTTCGAATATCGGCGGATTATTTCTTCGACGGAACAAGAGACATTTCTAACTTTTTTCTGTTTCCTTTTTTTTGTCCCGATGGGACGGAGGAATATTCCGCTTACTTAAGATAAGAAACGGAGAATTCTCTTTTTCAACGTTCTGTTCGGAGAAAATTATTTTAATTTCGGTGTCGAGGAAACCTTTATTAAACTAAATGTTGGAGGGCATTCCGGGGGGGTTTTGAGGAATGTATCAAGACCGGTTGCTATTAGCGTCGACATGACGAGAGTCGGGTGAGGTGACGTGAAGGCAATAAACGGTTGCACATTCTTCATATACTTTTGAAGGGTCGTGGTGAATACTGAATTTATTGCGAAGATAAGAGGTTGTGCCTCTTTGGTTGAAGATACTCAAAACATTCAGCGGATTTATGAACCATTCGAGAGCAATAAAACAAGTTTATAGATCGAAAAATATACATAGATAAGCATCTTAAGTTTGAAAAAAGACAAAAAAGGGAAAAATGCATGAGAAATTGGTCAATTAGTTCTAAACTTATTATATTTATATTAATTCAATCCCAAATTTTTACACAAAATTCTAATGTAATCATTTTAACTAGTTTTTAGAAACCATTGATATGACGATGTGTTGTGTAGGACGTCCAACGATGACAGGATTGCTACATCAATAATTTGGTAAAAAACCGACTCGAAGGACTTCATTAGAGTTTTGCATAAAATTTTTAACACTAAATTTATAGAATTAAAAAATTAAAGGTAGAATTAGGCATCTTTATAGTAAGTTTAGAATTACTCAGATAAATTATTTTGGAAAAAGTGTAAGGAGGTGGCTTTCAAGAAAACTCAAGGAACGTCCTTCTTTTCTTCGAATCAACACAAATGTAAGGATGAAAGGGGGCAAATATTGTCGTCGAAATTCGTCGATTAAAGTAAAATTAGGAATTCCACCGTGAAGTAGGAGTCAAGGAATGCTAAAAAAAAAGAATAAAAAAAGAGGAAAGGATGCCGGGTGTTAATGATGATAATTTAATGTATGAAGGAAAAGAGGCAATTGTAGTACGAACAAAAAGCAACGACAGGGATGTGCATGAAAATAATGGTGCCCAGAGCCAAAGCTTATCCTCTTTGCTTTTCTGTCCTTATCCCCTTCTTTCGCCTTTCCGCTTGTCAAACTCCATTCTTGTCATCGTTTGAAAAACGGACAACAACCAAGAAATGCTCCAAAAAAAAAATAATAAAATAACATAGGAATCCATCGCTATCGAGAAAGAAAAACAATTCCTCTCGTGACCGAAAATGTATTCCAACGTGCCTAGCCTACCGCTCGTAATATCATCGAATATGATAAGAGCGTCGCGCCCGTCACCGCCGACCCGACTGTCGTCCACCGGCGGCCTTGGATCCGCCGAGGCCAACCCGCTCGCTCGCTCTCCCTCCCTTCTTTTCTTCCCCTCCGCAACACTCGGGCTCAAAGCTTGCGCTGGCTAGCTTCGACCCGGCTGGACCTCAGGCCCCAACCAGGCCCATCATAGTTGAGATCCAAGGCAAGGCCGGGGGCTCTGTCATCGAGCCTTCCCGAGCCGAGCCTCGCCTCGGACATTGCCTTGCCGGGCATGAGATGGGATTGAACGGAGAGAGAGCCGTTGGGAAGAGATCGATGGTCCATCGACGGTCAACCGACGGTGGACGGGCTTTTGATGGCTGGAGAACGGGGGCGGCGGATAGTCGATGATGTCGTACGGTAACGGTACACGACTGCAGAGAGTATCCCTACACCTGATACTTCGTCAATACGACTCGACTCAGCTTAGACCGGCATCCAAGTATAATAAATTATTAGTAACGGGTAGTTCAAGACATTCAAAAGTTCTTCCATCTAATCAAGGAGCACTTCTAACAAAAAAGCTTTGAACTTCCCCGGGTTTCATCTTCCTTTTCAACGTTTTATCCTTAGCCCGCGGTTTTCGTCCTTCCGAATGAAAGCGAAATCTAACTAATGACCCCAAGAGAGAGATGTGGCAACGTCGATGCTTATCCCGACGGCGAAAATGTACATGGAACGCAAAAGATTCTTCATTAGATTAGGTGAATCTCGAGTAGAACCCACCGGATCCGAAGATCCGGGTGCAGCAATCGGCAAGAATGCCTCCAAACGTGGGCGGCCAGACCTCTTTCTCTTAATACAAAAGCAACGTGCCAAGGCCAATAAATTTCACTTCCCTTTCCTACTGCTTTCATCAGTCTGAAACATACAGAGCCTAGATTTTTATAGACATGGCTTCTTTGATGCCTTATAGTGTTATACACCTCTACGATAAGTTAACTAGCAAATGTACACAAGAACTCACTCTAGGAATAGACGAGGTGGGGAGGGGCGTCTGCAGAATGAGCTGCTCGAGTAAAGTAGCCGCAGCCACCGGACGGTTGGAGGACGCCGCTGCTTAGGTGCCCGTGCGGAGGAAATGGACCGAATAGGGGAATTAAAAGGAGGCCGAACTGCTTCTGCGAAGCTGATATTTTGGTTCTGATAACACTTCGTTTTGAAACTTGGTCTCGAATTCCTACAGGGAAGAACAGCAGCTGTGTAACAAAATCATATATACTCGGAAGAATGGCGAAACCAAGGACGTGCGTTGCGATGTTCCAGAAAACCAATTGTTCATAGTCACAGTAATTTGACTCTTAAGCACGTTTACTAGATAATATGTGTTCCAAGTTAGAACGGTCAGGTCATGTCAAGGTATGCTGAATGGAATCAACAAAAAGTCCGTGCAGACTATATGAAAATCACGTCAAAAGAACACAATCACATATTTCACGCATCTTCACGCCCCCCCCCAGTGTACAGTGCAAAACCCCAGATTCCTGCAATTGTGTTGCGAGTGACAGGATCAAGACTGGTTGCAACTAGATTAAACACAGAAGAAGAATGGAAACCTCCTCTGCTAGGATTTTCCGGGGGCTCCCGTATTCATTGTGATAAGAAAACACCAATTTGCATGAAATAACTAAGTTGAAGGATGAAGACCTAAGCACCTCCACGCTCATACATTGAGATCGGTAGGCATAATATGCCATTAAGTTCCATAGATGAGTAAGGCCAAAATTACAAAGAGGACATAAAATGATTTGACATCCTCCCATCAGGAAGCTAGATGATATATTTTGATGCCATTCCACAATGATTACAATCTGCTACCTAAGTACCCATCAACCTAAACTGACTGACAAATCTTTCCTCAGCACACAAACTTTTTTTTTTTTTCTTTTGGCCCAAACTATACGACACTATTTCAAGCCACTGAAATAGTGCACCCTCCTCTGAGCAAATGGACGATCGAGGCAGAACAATAGAAAGGAAAGGGACAATTACAGATAACTACCCTAGATAGGTTTAATATCCATTCACAAAGAAGGGTCTAGTTTTCCAATTTCACCTCAATTTCAAGAAAACATAGCAGACCAATTACTTAACCAGGTTCTAGATGAGAATTCACTGCTTCAGCCATATGTACCAGAAGATATCATGCTTTCATTAAAAGGAAAATCTAGCAACACATGTGGATACTATAATCTACAGCTAAAACGTGTGGAAAATCATATTTTGTATTGAAAAAGCATCAAGACGTAACTAAGATCGGTGGTCTGCAACATTTCAAAGGTCAAAGCATAATATCAAGACAGTCACTGAAAATAGGTAATTTATATGAAATATTCACCCCGCATTGCCATGCTAAAGGACAGAAGTTTTTATCCCTTAAAAGACTGTCTTAGTCCTCTAAGTCACAAATCCAGATTCAGGCAACCCACCAGTGAGAGAGTTACTGACTCATAATTCTTCCTCATTTCCATTGCATGAAGCACCTCAAACATTAATACTTTGTCATAATTAAATGGCAGGCACAAACCAGTAACCACAGCCAAAATTGTGATTCATGGCCCATTTGCAAAGTCTAAAAATTAATGGCATCTACTTATACTAAGTTCTTATGGACGTTTAAAATCATAAAATGTCTAAAAACCGCAGCAATTCTTGTGACATCAAACAGCCCACTTAAGCAATACCGCAACTAACATGACTCCATATAGAAACACCCATCAAGCTGATAAAAAACTGGATTTCATCTGTGTTCTCACGTGATAGACAAAGGTACCCTTGCCAGTGGATTTTATCATTATAGAAGTACAAGAACCGTACGCAGTAATCAAACATACAACATATCTCGAAGGTTTCATCATTTTAGTCCCTGAAAAAGAGTCATTAGTCAAATAGTAGTCATAGCACCAACACCTAGCGTCCAGTCCACTAAGTCATATGCAAGATGGAAATCAACAGCTGATAGAGGAAAGACTATAACAAATTAGGCCTTAGGACTGCAAAAAGGAAGAATCCTTAGATCCATGGAAAAAATTCATTGTTGCCAAGATAAACATTATAATCATTGTTTTTTTTGCCAAAAAAAAAAACATTATAATCATTGTGGCATGCCTGAAGTTTTTTAAAGTCCATTCATCACTCGTACACAGACACGTGGATAAGATTCCCAGAACAGGACCACCGAATCATGAAGATTAGTAAGATGGAACTAAACTCTGCCTCACATAGTTTGGCCCTTATCATGCAGAAGCATTTGACTGAGGGTGAAATCTACAAATCATGGAAAACAAAATAGCCATATCAGAGGGTCCATTTACCATCATTATTCTTACCAAGTACATTAATCAGCAAAGAGAACTTGGAATTTAATGCAAATTGAACAACATTCAAATATCTCATGAAATTTATAGCTTAAGGGGGTGTCATTGTAGGTTGTGGCTTCTAGCTTTTTACTGTAGCTTTTTATAGTTTACAATCAAACCTCTACTAGTTATTGGACACATCGACCCTTAAAAACTCTCTGGCAGGGAAAGCAAAAGATTAAGAGACCCTCATTAGATGAATACTCTACATAAAGAACTGTTCCTACAATAACTGTTTAGTCTATGCCCAACCTAGTCTTACCTTGTCTTACAGAAACAAGTAGTCAGACAGTGCATAACTTCTTTCTACACGATTGTACTAGCCCTCGCAGACCAAGCATTAAGACCAGATTTACCTTCTCTTTCTTTAGCTTTATGTTCTCCTCTTCTAGATGTGAAACCTTGCTCACCAGCTCATTTTGGTAAGCCTGCAATCAACATGTAAGGTAGTCAAAATAATGATAGAGGTCAGAATCATGTCTTAACAGACAAGTCCTCAAGATTGCAAAAGAAATGAAGGGCCAACCTGCTTTCTAGCTCGTGAACGTGCAGCTGACTCTCTGTTCTTGATCTTTCTCTTCAACCTCCTTTCAAGTGTCCTTTCATATACAACTGGGTCACCCCTTTTCCGCCTGGGCACTGACGTATCCGATAACAGGCCTGTCGAAGGTGCTGGAGATAAACCAAGCGGCGGTGTAACACTCTGGGGAGTTGCCAGCTCCGAGAGGTTTAGATCCATTGAAGGACCCAAATAAGCATCAGCAAATAGCCCAGCTTGCACCAAGAAATCCTCTAGAGTCATCTCGCTGAGGGTCTGGTCCCCACCCTGACTCCTCACCTCCGAACCGCTCCTCTTCTTCTGCCCCTGTTGGATATCCTTCCACACCTCCTCAACCGTCTTCCCACTCAGCGCCCTGGCCAGCGTCGAGCTGGCCTGGCGCTGCAACGACGATGATGACGATGGGGGCACGCCACTCCCCACGCGATCCATCCCTGCACACTGACTCTCTTCAGTGGTCCATACAATTTTAAGAAGCTCATCAAGGTTCACTTTACCTAGAGGTTTCTTCCCCAAGTACCCCCCAGTTGGGTCACAACTTCCTCGAGAGTGAGGTCATACCACGAGCTTTGCCCGGTCAGTGATGGTGGTGAGGGTTGCAATTGCAAATGGGTCTCTTGGATCCCCATTAAAAATTCAAAGCAATGTGTCTCTCTCTTCAACCCAATGACCTATCACTATCACTGTACAAGGCAGCGAGCTTACAAAACCGCCTACTGCAATAACCGAAAATCTCAAACACACCCTTTTTTCCTTCCTCCTTTGTCTCATTGATTCAGTTCACAGCAATGATCAAATGATCCTCTCGCTTAGTTCCTCACTTGTGCACTCTCAAACTCCCAAATTCAACCCCCCCCAACCCCCAACCGAATGGGTCTCTTGGCCGTTACTTTGCAACCCCTTTGTTTGAATCCCCATTAAAAATCAAAGCAAGGTCTCTTCAACCCAAGGACCTATCACTGTACAAGCTAGCGAGCTTACAAAACCGCCTACTGCAATAACCAAAAATGTCAAACGCACCCTTTTTTCTTCCTCCTTTGCCTCGCTAATTCAGTTCACAGCAATGATCGAATCATCTTCTCGCTCAGTTCCTCACTCGCGCACTCTCGAGCTCCCGAATTCAACCCCAGCCCCCCACCCCTCCATATAAAAAATAAAAATAAAAATCTCATCTTTACTCGTACTGATGATTATGTTTCTTACCCTCCTCTCAGCTTACGCGGACAAAACATGAACACTGTGGTCAAGCAAAGAGAAGTGACGCAAACCCACGTTTCGCTCAACGCAAGCAACTACAAACTAACTGCGAAATCGGTTTAAAACGATGCCCAAAAAGAAGAAAGAAAAAAAATGATTGAATGATGACCGGAAGAGGGGGAAGAAAGAGAGCAACCCAGAACTACCTGGAGGACGAAGGATCCGACAATTCCGAAGTCTAAGACTGCAACCCGAGCTCTGCTGTTGCAGACACGGGAGATGAATCCACGTATCTCGTGTTCTCGAGTGAGAAGCGATTAATCGGACGCCGGGTCGCTCTCTCCCCCTCTCTCTCGTTTTTTAACTTTTTGTATTTTTGGGTCGTGTTTGGTACTGGGGTGATATGATTATGGTCATGTCACGCGGGTCGTGCGTGAGCGTGGCGTGGTTCGGGCCATTGAGAGACTTTTCCACTTTTTGCTTTTGCTCCGTACGTGTGATTTCCTTCAAAAAAATAATCTCAAATAACTAAAAGCGTGATTCTGTTAAAGGTGTAGTTCACTTAGACCACTCGTCTGGCGTCGATTTTCGATTTTCTTGTCGCGTCAGATCAGACGACTTGAAGGTAGATCTCTTGGGATCTAAACGGGGACAAGTCCTTCTTGTGCGTGCGTGTTCCTGAATTTTGAGGGGTATTTTGGAATAAATGTTAAGCGGTAATTACCTTTATAAATTTCATAAGACTAGAATCATGCAGCTACGATCTGGATAGAGGTGTTGTCGACGCACTCACCATAAAAAGTATTCAGCTCTTGGTAGGCAAGATCAGGCGGGTGCTATTATCAATGACTAGATTTGTTTTTTGTTTTTTGTTTTTTTTTGGTGCTATTATCAATTTACTCGTTCTAAC
Source organism: Eucalyptus grandis (assembly GCF_016545825.1). Taxonomy (NCBI): domain Eukaryota; kingdom Viridiplantae; phylum Streptophyta; class Magnoliopsida; order Myrtales; family Myrtaceae; genus Eucalyptus; species Eucalyptus grandis. The sequence goes on along the minus strand of NC_052621.1, from coordinate 6,203,558 downwards.
CCATTCCCTAAGAAAGTTCTTCATTCTTTGTTGGAAATGGGCTAGATTTGTTGAAATGGGTTGTAAAAATTTATTTATCAACCCATATTTAATTGGCTAAGTTGTTATATGGATTAATTATATTCGATAAATTGATTTGGATTGTAGAATTTGAAAAATATAAATATTAAATAGATTCACAACTTACTCAAATATAATTCTCCGTGATTCTCGATCGCACAATTAATCACTCAGCACTTTCATCTTAATTTTGTTAGGAATTTTCTTAAATTAAGTGAAAGAAGTATTTTATAATATGAATCAATTTGAATATGAGTTTTAGTCTGTACTAAATCGGAATATGAGTTATTAAATTTATATTATATAAAGATAGGTCAATTTAAGCCGTATTGTTTTTGACAAAATCCCAACTAACCCATCCGTTGAACCCTTCTCCTAGTGATTTTCCGAATGTATTGGGAATGCAGAATGATCATGGTGCTCTTTTTTTTTTTTTTCGCTCATCGATCATGGTGCTCTTTGAAAACCCATACATTCAACCTACTATTCTTTTGAAAGAGAAAAAAAAAGTAATCATGTTCGTACACGTATCCACCTGAACATCGCACGTGTCGCCGGCGTTAAGCATCGAGCCCTCAGCCCGGCCTGTCCTACACGAGTACATAATATTAAATTATCCATAGAAACAGCTATTGGACCAAGCGGGCCGAGCCGGGGCAGTCCTTTTGGGCCGATGGGCCTCGATATTGGCTATCTATGTAAACCCAAAATCCCTAACAGTCCGGCCCAGTCATAACCAACGAGGAGAGTCGGTGTGATTCCCGTCGTCGCGACCGAAGCTCCAATCATTTGTAGAGAATTCAATCTCAATTCCGCCATCGCCAAACCCTAGCCAAGCTCCACCGAAAAGCCAAACCCCGACCAGCACCAGCACCAGCACCACCCTCCCGGCCATGGCCAAGAAGCGAAAGCTCCGATCCTCCGATCCCTCGCCGGCCAAGTCCGCCGAGCCTCAGGACCAGCAGGAGCCCTCCCAGGCCGCCCACCCCGAGCCGGTCCCCGAGGAGGCGGCGCAGCAGGAGCCGCAGGGCATGGCCGTGGACGATCCCGCGCAGAAGGATCCAGCTTCGGAAGTGGAGCCGCAGACCGGAGAACCGAAGCCGGAGAAGGCGGAAGGGAGGCCGGAAGGTGAGGGAGAAGAGCGGGAGCTGGAGCAGGAGGAGCGAGCCGATTTGAATGCGCCGAGCGGCGGCGGCGGCGGCGACGGCGGCGTCGCGTCGGAGCCGGAAGCGTCGCGGGCGAATGGAGCTGCGGATGAGAATAACGAGGAGGAGGAAGAAGACGGGGACGACGTGGATGAGGAGCCCGTGGAGAAGCTTCTGGAGCCGTTCACTAAGGAGCAGCTGACTATGGTTCTCAAACAGGCCGTGGCCAAGCACCCCGACTTGATCGAGAGCGTGCGAGGCGTCGCGGACGCGGATCCTGCTCACAGGAAGATCTTCGTGCACGGCCTCGGCTGGGACGCGACCGCCGATGCCCTAATTTCGGTCTTTGGGAAGTACGGGGAGATAGAAGACTGCAAGGCTGTCACCGACAGGGTCTCCGGGAAGTCGAAGGGCTATGCGTTCATCCTGTTCAAGCATCGGAGCGGCGCGCGGAAGGCTCTCAAGCAGCCGCAGAAGAAGATCGGCAACCGCATCACCTCATGCCAGCTGGCGTCCACGGGCCCAGTCCCCGCTCCGCCTCCTAGCGCGCCTCCTGTTTCGGAGTACACCCTGAGAAAGATCTTTGTGAGCAATGTGTCCGCTGAGGTTGATCCTGAGAAGCTGCTGGAGTTCTTTAAGCAGTTTGGGGAGGTTGAGGAAGGTCCTTTGGGGCTCGATAAACAGACTGGTAAGCCGAAAGGTTTCGCCTTGTTTGTTTACAGGTCCGCTGAGAGTGCTAAGAGGGCTTTGGAGGAGCCGTACAAGAACTTCGAAGGAATTACTTTGCACTGCCAAAAGGCAATTGATGGGCCAAAACCAGGTAAAAACTTCAGCGGGCATCAACAGCATCACCACTACCACCAACAGCAGTATTCGCATCCCAGGAAAGACAAAAATAAGTATGCAGCTGGTAGCGGGTCGGCTCCTGGACATTTGATGGCGCCTCCAGGACCAACCGTTGGGTTTAATGCTGGGGCAGCGCAGGCATTTAATCCAGCACTTGGACAGGCCTTGACTGCTATTCTTGCTACCCAGGGAGCTGGGTTGGGAATTGGTAATTTGCTGGGAGGTATAGGAGCACCTCCGATGAACCAAGGTGGGATGCCGGGAGGATATGGTGGCCAACCTGCTGGAAGCTATGGGATGCAACCTGGGATTCAAGGTGTTTATCAGAATCCACAGATGGGTCAGGGGACTTCCGGTCGGCCTCCACAGGGCGGGGGACCGCCATACATGGGACACTAGGTGAGTAAGATCTCACATCTGCTGCTAATTGTGGAGTCTTTTTTATCTCATTTCTTTTCATCACTTTCATCATTCCCATTGTCCATTGTAAACTTTAAGATGATCTTTTGGATGGCCTGCCGCTTCACTCATCATTGTCCAATACACTTGCTAAGCATGTCCAAAGTGTTGCGTTTGGTGCCCAAAAATAGGCTACTTTCTTTTATCTTTAATTTGGAATAACAGGATCAATAATCAAAAGATGGTACAGTAAATTGATTGGCCGGATAAATAATCAAAGGAGCTGACCAGATAAGTTGGTTATGTTGAAGTTTTTGTTCCCTTATATTTTGCGTTTCAAGCTCTCTTCAATGCATTTTTAGTTCCAAAGCACATAGATTTCATCCAACAAGTCGAGTAGTGAGATTTTTTTTAAAATATGTGTTGATGCATGTCTCGGTCTGCATCGTTTCATGACTTAAAACAGTCTATTTTATCATGCTGAGTTTGGTTGATATTTACCAGACAGTCTAACGTGCTAAGCTTTATCATGCTGAGTTTGGTTGATATTTACCAGACATTTTAACATGCTAAGCCTTGGTAGTAAGAAATGTTTATTAGAATGAGTTCAACGCGATCTTTGCACATTTTTTTGTTCGGGTTCCTGCTGGGTGTCTCGAAGTTTTAACACAAACGTTGGCTATGGTACCACCATGCTGAATGTGATAAACTTTTTCTAGTCCCACGTGGTTGGTTTGATTATGTTCAGAAAGGCCTTTAGTTACAAAATGGCCTGTCTAGGCTAAGAATATCATATAGATAGTGAAAACTTCTTATCTTACAATGTACGAGCCTTGTGTTCCCTATCTCATGCGAAACAAACTCTATTTGATTTACATGTAAAAGTACCTAATAATCTCAACTAGATATTTGTTTGGTGTTCTGTCATTCAATATTATGCATGGAGCTGCTTTCATGGATGTCTGACTTGTCAATACTTGCTTGTTCTTGATATTACGTATGGATTATTGTGAACAGGTATATTTGTGGCTACACCGTTTTGCTTGTTAATGCTTGTTAATGCTTGTATGGCAAATGCAGGCGATGACATTGACAGATTTAAAGATAGCATAGCGTTGTTGTTTGTTCGAACTTAATATCATTTGAATTGTCATGCTCTTTTTCTTTTTTGAAATCCTTTTATGCTCCTCTGTTTGGCATACGCTCTTAGATGGTCAGCTAATATATGAGATTAAGATGTTTTCGTCCTTTTGAGTTGCTAAAGGTATGGTACTTGATCCAAATTATTACGCGCTTGTTTAGTCATTTATAATTAGTATTTTCATGCTTTGTATGTTCATTGTGCAGATTCCTTCATAGATGCATCAGTCATTTAGTTTTGGACTCTGGTGAATCTTCTGAAGTTCCGGGATCTCTTGCAAAGTATCTTTAAATCTGATTAGAAATTATTTGTCTTCTATAGAGATCCCTAGATCTCAAACTTGTATCTTAATTGCTATTCCAGCACTTTTTCCCCTTCACTTGTTTTTAAAAACTCTATAATTCTTCATTTTCATTTTCTTGCTACGTTGAAAGTGTTGGGAACAGGTAGAGTTTTCAAGCAGAGAACATTTCCTTAACTTAAAATTCACCAGCATGCATGAGGCTCTATTATATTATCCTTTGTCGAAAACATTTACTGCGCTGAATGGCTAAAGAGTTTTTTGAGAACTCAGTTGTCGAAATAATTGTTCTGTTCTTTAATGTCCGATTGAACAAGTTTTTGCAGTCTTGTTTCGCCCTTTTGCTTTTTTTTTGTTAGAATGAAATTTTCTATACCAGCTTGATGGGGCTTCTCTTAGCAACTGTAGTGATGCTATGCTTCTGGAAGCAGATCTATGTCAGGTGAGGATATGTCTTTCATAATTCATAAAGCAGCTCGAGTGCTTTGCACTATAGAAAGGAAAAAAGGGGAAAACCTTCACTCAGTTTCTCACTGTTTTCTAATAGTTCAATGCGTGGCTTCTCTTCTCCATTATAGGACCCTTCTGGCCATTTATCATTTGTGATCTCTTGCTACCTCAATCTCATTGCATCTTATTTCAAAGCACACCTATCTAATATTTTTTGAGAATTTTTAATTAAACCCTTGGTCTGGCAACCATTGCAAACTTTTCATAGCATGATGTACAATGAAAGAGTTTTTCCCCTCAAGTTGCTTAGTGGCCATACCATTCCAGCTGTTCAAGGACACCCCAAAGATCTCTTTCTCCCTTTACCACAAAATCACCTTAGATTTTGGTTTGTGGTCTCTGGAGTTATGCTATGAACGTGTAGAAGTTTCTTGGGGCTTATCTGTGATTCCTCTCAGGTTATATATACTGTCGATGCTGCAGTTGATATGAGTTTTTTGATATGGTTGTTGCAAAGTGTGGAAGCTCGGCAAGATTTGATGTTCCCATTCTCTATGTAGCTTTCCGAATCTGCATCTCTGTTGCCCTGCACGACCTTTGTTAAGTTGTCTGAAGTAAGGAGAAGACAGGCGATGCAGTTGGTCTATTTGATTCGACTTCGAGGACATGAATGGAGGATGCGTAAGTTGGTATATTCTAAACCTATCTGGCCAAGTGCCGTCAGGTTCATAGTGTTGAGATTGGAGCTTTTTTATCACTATATGTGTCGATTAGGATTAGGGGGGCAATAGTGCGATGTTCAACAGCCTAAGGGACTGAACTTGGAGAGTAGTAGGGACACCGACTGCTCCACGAAATATAGCATCTCTGTCTGGTTCGTTATCTTTGTTTTAAATAACATAGGATAGATTCTGTATGTCCTGTGAGCAAAAACCTACTTTGTCTAAAACTACTGCGATGAGTGGTAATGTGATTTCTCGGTTCTAGTCTTGTCCTCTTTTGGTCAGAAGTCCGTACCTTGGAGTGATGTCGTGGGTTGAGGGCTTTTGGTTGGTTTTATGTTAACCTTGTGACTGCCCTACCAATCTGTTTGATGTTGAAATTTGCCGTTACCTCCCAACGTCCTTCCTTAAAACCAACTTTTGAAATCGGGATCTTAGCTCTCCAAATCAAGTCTTTTTTTTTAAATATTTTATTTTATTGAATTCGTATTCTTTCCCACTGTTGAAAGTTTTTTCAACTGGGCCAGCAACAGAGAACGAGCGCAAGTTTCAACCCAGTCTCTAATGGCAGGTTTGGCAACCGGCCAAAAATGAAAATTTCTTTTATTTTTAATGTAGATTTAGAACAGAAATTCGTTTGGTAATTTTTTTTTTTCTTAGGAATAAATTTGAAGTAGAATCAAGAAGTAAAAAAAAATTTGTTCCTGGAAATAATTTTAGAATTAAATAAATTCATTTTTTCTCTTTTATCTTCTTTTCTTGTTGTTCTTCTTCTTCTCTCTTCTTCTTCCTCTGCTTGTTTGTCGCCGTGTTCGCTGTTCATTGTCGTTGGTCGCTAGTGACCAGTTAGTCGAGGTCGGACGAGCTTGCTGGAGGCTGCCTAGCTATTGGCAGGGCCAGGCAAGCCTACCTTGGCCAATCAGTGAGCGAGGCGAGGCAGGTGGCCACTGGGGAGCCTCGCCTGGTTGGGTAGTGGCAAACTTGGTGGCAAGGCGGGAGGGTCCGTGACACTCCGGCGAGGTTGCTGTCTTAGGAAGGTCGGTGATCGGTAGGTTGAAGTCAAAGCTGGAAGAAGAAGAATTGAAGAAAAAGAAGGGAAGAAAAGAAAAGAAGAATAAAAGATAAAAATGGAAAAAGTCAAAATTATTAAAAAATTAAAAGAAAATAATTTGGAATATAAATTTTGAGAATGGTACAAATGCAAATTTATTTTGAAAATAAAAATTTTTGGATAATTATCAAACAAACGTCTTAAAATGTTTAATTAAAATGTTTGAAAATTACTTTCGAGAATAAAAAAATTATTTCTATCGGAAATTGTATTACCAAATGCGCCTAAGATTATATTTACTTCATCTGGTTTTTGCAAGATATGTCGGAAATTTTGTACTTGTTGCAAAATGTGACTGCATTCGACACTTGGATGCTCGCAATTCCGCGATCCACGTTAAGGAAGAATTGTGATGTCATATCAAAGGTCATGATTCTCTCCCCGCTATCATATCAAAGGTCATGATTCTCTCTCCCCCGCTACGACGGCATTAGCGAACCATTGAAATCCTGTCTTGGGGTTTGTTTCTACTTTAATGAAAAGAAACGGTACTTTTTCATTTTCACTATCTTAAAAAGAATTCAGGGGTACTCGAATTTTTCATGAGAAGACTAGTGACGTATGCGTTTTCGCACCTCCGAATATTTCGAATTTGAAACAAAGGTAACAAAAAAGTTTGTAAAGATTTGAAAGACAGACCCTTACAGCCATTTAAAAATCATGATTTCTCAGAAACGAATGGTGAAAGAAGCCGGTGGAATCAAAACTAATCCTTTTCTAACGGGAGTCTCGTCAAGTCCCTCATCCTCTTGTTTGGTTGATGTCTGCCTTATGTAGGTGGGAAGAAAGAACAACGCCACTTGGAGCAGTTAAATTGGTGGCACTCCGATCAACTTTTTTGGTTTTAGTCGGGATTGGTAAATCGAGGAAAGAGAGACATTAAAGGAAGCAGACCTAAATACTAGTGTTGGGGAGATGTCCTACACCGTGGCGGGAGCGGTCCCGTGCCCAACATTCACCCCGTATTTTGTGACCCGAACCTCACTGGAAATCTCTTCAGTTTGATCATGACATCACCGGAGTGGATTAGGCGTTTCCGATCACTCAGCTGAGAGGCTGGTGCAACCACCACTCCATGCCGCCCCACCCCCACCCCGAGCAAGGCAGGTTCTCATTTTAAATGGTGGCTCATCAGTCCGAGAGAGATGCACTCGTAAGGAAATCCGAGATTACACTTGGGACCGGCGTATTCAGGAGCAAAGTTAAAACAGCAGAGGCATTCAAACCTCTACGTGCAGAGACCATGGCGATCCCCGAGTCACATATGGCTCGCAGGTCATGGAATTGTAACACCTTTGCTGCAGAGGCAGACCGACTCCAACCAGAGCCATGCAGAGCAGCTAGAGCAAAAGCATTCATTGGAAACAACCTAGCAGTTTTACCAAGTCACATCTAGGTCAGGACATATAAACAAAATTATACAAGCCAACCCTACCGTCATATAAGTATATTTGGCATATCCACAGGGAAAAACCCACGGCCGCCCCATGGAAGAAGAGGAGTCAGACTATTATATTCTTACCGCAGACAGCTGAAACTGCACCTTAGCTTGCCATCGGAGGGCCACAGTGACGCACGCGAGGCTTAGACAAAGAACATGGAGCTGCTGACGTTCTCCTGCAGTTTCGGCATCTGAGGGACGGGAACGGCTCCAGCAGATGTCAGCCCGCCATGGCTGGACGATGTCTCTGATGCATCTTCGCATTTGACGAAATGCGCCAGCTGGGTCGCCGCCAAGTGGGCATAGCAAATTGGAGCGACTACACATGCAAGAGAGATTTATTAGGTGCTAACTAGATTGAAGGACCTCTCAGAAGCTGACAAGAACATGTCCAAGAAAATTCAATTGTCGCATAATGATCCATCCTGGCACGTAGGTATTATACAGACTAACTTAAGCAGATCCACCAATTGAATTGACCCAAAAAATACGCAGTTAAAAAACCTGTTTGTCGACAAAAAATTCCTCAGACATTCAAAAAATGAAATAAGTATGTTTACCTACAGATATTGCAGTTGTGCTTCTCTGATATCTGCAAATGGTGACAAGGAACAGTGAGAAAATTCCAGCGATTTATTTGAGAGAAGTCAATCAAGATTTGAAAAGGCACTTACACATATGATAGAGCATGCACAAGTTCCTGCAATTCATCTGCTGAATAACCAACCTCGTCATATAGCACATGGTAGTGCGTCGGCCTAGTGGTTCCCTGCAAGTATCAAACAAGATATGGAAGATAAGTAAGAGTAAAAATTGCCAAATTGTTTCATTCTTGAAATGCATCAAACATTTGGAAATAAGCTGAAATGAACAATAAGAGATAACTGCACTTTGGGAAACTTTAGCATAGCAATCAGGCCGTCGATACTAAGCTTAACTCCAGCCGATCCGTCAAAAAGAACCCATTAATTGTTGGTTCTTATATCTTTTATTAAGTCACTTACAGCTGTATAGAAAGTGCTGTCTACCAATTTCATTCATAACGAGATATTGGCATGAATAACTGAGTATTTGAGATATCATTTCATTCAAGAAAGCTGACTATAGAACTTAGGTAGGTAAGGTAGGGAAACAAGAGAGGACAATCACTCCGAATTAGTGTAAGTAAATATGTCTCATTGCAACTAATCGGGCACTTTTTGTGTTCAACTACATTTTATTGTGCCAGATCCCAAACAAAACTACCACAGATAGTACAAGGCATTGTCAGCAGGAACTGAACTACTCTGAAGTTAATGCAGGAACTTACTATCATCCCTGCATGCGCACAAAGATAGAAGTCATTGTTCGAGGATGACAGACTTTGTTGTCTATGACAGTTCCTGCAAATTGAAGTATGTAAACATGTGGAGCAATACTCAGAACCAACATTCAATTTCAGCAGATCCACTCAATGGAGACAAGGTCAAGCTGTTAAGCAAAGGCCTACCAGGAGGAACATTATTTTCCGGAGATCCAGACTGGAAGAATTTTGTATGGTGATTTTTCTGAGCAACAATCACCACAAATTTGGGGGACCACTTCTCATCAAGGAACTTGCAGGCCTGAAGAAAAAATTCCAAGCATAAAACACTTTAATCTCATAAATTGGTGGAGCAACACTGAGAACCGGCTTTCCACTTCGATCCAGTCCAGATTACACTCACCTCAATGATCTGATCTAATTCTATGTTCAAGACCTGCATGAACTGAGACTCACTGACTCCATCCCTGAAATAACAAGGGCCTTTAGGGATTGACTTTGCAAAAGGACAACCAAAAGCCACTTGACAGTATCAATTTGGCAACAGAAGGCATTTTTTGGCTTTACTAATCATATCCAGTGAAAAGTCATATTTCATTATGCAATATAGGCAAGTGCAGAAAATCGAGTAGTAAAAGAACAATAGCTTAACTCATGCCATCCTGCTGCAAAACACTCATGAACAACTCAAAACTTTTAATCCAAAATATTACCCATCAATCGATGAGAATAAAATCGAAAATTTCCCATGAGAAGTGGGGAAGGAAGAGTTCCCAAAATATACTAGAGCACACTTATTATTTCCCTTTTATGTTTGGGTGAGCAAACTTGAGTAAGTGAAAGCAAAAGTACAATCACTCATGCATCTCCTTATGCACCATTTTACATAGGCCTGAGACACCACCACTCATCCCTCTGGAGAGTGCGATCAATTGCTCCTAGTCCTCTTAAAAGTGGATTAGTAATATAGATAATGCATTAATGACAGGCACACTTAAGACATCACATCATTAAAGATACAGACCTGAATATGATAATCTGGTCAGGTTTCCTTTTGCCGGAACTCACATAAAAGTCCAAGAGAAGCTCTCTGAAATTAGAAACCAAAAGAAGGCTTGACATATGGGATGAAGCAACAAATTATTGGAAGATGCACACGTGGTCATACGATGCGATCTTGCACATAATTCAAAATTAAGCATAAGCACTCTCCCATATAAATATAGTAGACAACACAAGCTCACCTTATGATACCTTCATCCTCTTTGTCAGACACCTTTTTAAACAGAGAGTCTATCATTTCTACTTTAGGGGATTGGGTACGAACAGTTGCTCTGTAGCGAGAAATTAGTGGCCATTGGCGAGAGCTTACCACCTGCGTTTGAGATGTAATTGACAGAGAATCTTATAAGCCACTATGCCCATGCTACAAGCTACATGCCAAGTAATTACACGAGCTGAATTAGCACATCACCGCAGCAATGGACGGAATATCAGAATGCCCAGGAGAGCCATGAGACACATCCATTCCAAGGATCATGGTGGGAACCTTGGAAACCACAGGAATAGAAGGAGAACGCTCCACCGTCAACAAAGAGTTCAAGCCACCAAGCTGCAGGAAGAAAGTATGGGTATAAATGTATGGTTTGATAATCATCGAGCAACGGACCAAGGCAGGTTAAATCATCATCAATTGGTTAACTCACAACACAAAAAGGATCTAAAAGAATTACTCATTAGAATTGTTGACCTTTGCATTAATCTTGAGAAGAACATTGGTAAGGTATTGGTCATTGATCCTCATGGGACAAAGGCACTGGGTAATGATTCCATAGTCAGAAAGATTTTTTCTTCTTCCACGGACCTAAATTATTGAATGAACACAAGTAATCATAGATATGTAACCAAGAATTTAGCAATACAAACAAACAGATGCAGTGAACTATACCATAGATTTCGCAGTTCTTTCTCTCGGGAATCAAACAAAGAAGGAAGAGTGGTGCCCCAGGTAGTTTAGCCTGTATCTCCTCAAACATTTTATCCACTCTAACAGCAGGAGGGGCTCTTCTGAATTGGGGGCTTTCCTCAAACACGTCAAAAGGTTGTTCGGTGATCTGCATGATGGTCACGGGCTATTCATTAGCTTATCGGAAGATGTTGCATTATAATTGACATTGGACAAGATATAAGAAACACAACCAACAGGGCAATCAGGGGATGAAAAAGGTGTCTATCAGTCATCGAGGCAAATGTTGCAGCAGACAGGATATAAGACTCACAAGTCCTTTCATATCAGCTAATCTAGTCAGGTCTCTTATAAGCCCACGCACGTCACACCGAGCAGAGAAGTTCACCACAGCCCATTTCTGCATCTTAGCTGGCTCAACAAATTTCTGCAGAAGAATGAAAAGATAGCATAAACAGACTAATTGAACACAATAATTGGTGGCAGATAATATAAATAACCTTATTCTGAAAGCTCCACCGTCCATTGCGGGGAAAGAAATCCTCTCCATTGCCCACTTTTAGCTGGGAAGGAAGCCACAGAAGTTTGTGTTATTGCAGATGATTGTCTAACAGTCCATTGCAAACTAACAGAATTTCTTTTTTTCCTTTTAATCCAGCAAACAAAATGCACAAGGGAAACTATGGCACCTTAGGAGCCGGTAGAACGCGGCCTTCAACTTGAGTAAAGCTATTGCTAATTGTGATACCGCATGAACGCAGCATAGGTTCAGAATCATAGTTGCTGCGCTTCAAAGCCTAAAGAAACCATCAAATTATATAGATAAGCAAAACTCAGCTAAAGCTGATAAACCAATCAATCAGAAACAGAAGGAGACACATACATCTGATAAAACCCTCATCCTTTCTTGGGGTTTCTGCCTCGACTTCTCAACCAGTGAAGCTCTTTGGAAATTTGTTAAAGATTTTGTGTAACGTTGCAAGGACACCAATGAACAGAGCTAAAACACAAAACAGTCTCAGATATAAGACATTTCACATTTTAGCTAAAGATGATAATATCAGCACTAGTGTTTATTTACCTCCAGTGGTATATAAGTTGGACGCTTTGGTTTCCCAACATTAATGCATGGAAAATCTCCAGAATAACGCAAATCAATTTTCCTATGGTTGACAAAATAATCATAAACAGTGACTTCCACAGTCTGACCCTCCCCATCAGCATTTCCACTCCTCTGCTTCAGAGAGAATCTGCAACATGAATGGTTGCTTAATTACTTAACATGCATTGTATCTCTTCAATACATACAAGAGAAGAAAAAAGGAGAAAGAGTAAAAGAAGGATGCAAAAGCATACAGTTGGTCCTTGCATGGACTTTCACTTAATCCAGTTATCTTGTACTCAGCATTTGAAGGGCTTGCCTTAATCCGAAGATTCTTGAGCGTCCGTTTTGCCTGTTGCATTAATGTCGGCAGAAGTAATTTCAACGAACATAGAAGAATGAATGCAGCAGACATAACCTCATAGGAAGAACATAAATCACCTTCGCCCAGTCAAGTGAGTAAGGATCCTGCACATTCTGGTTTGCAATTAGAAAATCTATCACTGGCCCAGGTTGTATGATCATGGTAGTCGATACATCTAGAATAGATATATTGGTTACTGGTTAGCTAGCAAAAGTTAATGAATAATTGAATAATTGTTGCAAGTATTAACCTATATTAAGGGACAAGCCTCCCTGGGTAGTTCTGAAGCTTGAATGAAATCCTCTGCATCCAAGAACACCACCCCCCACATCAGCAAAGTTTCTTGGATCACCATGAAAGAATGACTGGCGAACAAGAAGGCATCCCCTGCAGCAGTCAACATTATAGCATTGATTATAGAATATCCAAAAACAAACAGGATAAAAAAGAAGGAAAGGGAAGAAATATGACTGGCTTACTGCTTAGCTGCATGCTGCCTCAGAATTATATCCAGCACCCTAACGGCTTCCTGGAAGTTCTCTGATTCTTGACCCCGCAGAGCATTAGCAATCGCCTGCATGGGTATCTTTGCAGCAAAGCTAATCTCTACTTTAAATGTCTTTGACTGATAAGGTTGCCGCATTCTCTTCCGATCAGTATGATTTGGACTTCCATGAGCATCAGGACTAGCATTTCCATTATTCCTACACAAATCACGCCTAATGAGAATCAAAATAATCCATCCACAGGTGGGGAAGCACCGTTAGAATGCAATGCAAGAATGTCTACCTGCTTGATGATACATCCTCGAGAACAACTGTAAATTCAAGTTTGTTGCGTGGAAGAGGCCCAATGGTAAACAAGCTCTTCTCTCCATCATAAGCAAAGTCCTTTCCAGATAATTCACTGCTATAAGTCTCCTGCACTCTGTCCATCACTCGTCTTCCAACACCCTTCGCATCAACAGGGCGGCCATCTTCATAAGACACGGACACCTGAGTTACAGAGTCAAAAGATTAATGCAACGTCAAAACCAATATCAACGTTACCATCAGTTAAGTCACAAACAAGATATTAAACATTAAATAAGAGAGTACAAAAGTAAACATTGTACATACAGAATAATGGAAGAACTGGCCATCAACATTTGTAACATTAACTTTGAAGTGATTTGTCAGAAGGGCTATCTTTTGGCCTTTGGAACCAAGCCCTCGCCTGGCCATTGGAACCCGTGCAGCCTTTTTCTTCATTGGTGCAGGAGCATTTATTTCCTCCACTTGATCAGGAACATTACTCGATGTGAAATCAGATGAGGGAGGTTGCACACCATTGTGTGCCCCATTTCCCGCCCCATTTCCCTCGGGACCGGAGGATTCCATGGTAGATCCTAAGTGGAAAGAAAAGGTAGAGCGATTTAACTCTGCAGATTGGAGATTGTAGGATAAGAAATGCCTTACCAAAACAAGCTGGAAACAATTGATGTGCAAAGCCTAATTGAAGTTAATGAAGAAGAGTTATTTCCTGCCCTTTTCGATTAGTAACCCACATTCAATATCTCCTAATTTACTACAATAGGCATTTACAATAAACCAACTTCCTCAATCAAATATAGTTGAATTAACTTCCTCAACAGCATGTATAATTGAATTCTGCCGCCTCAATCACATTGTTTTATGTTCTCAAGCACAGCCACATGGATGTCCAAGGTTTATAAAATTAAGACAACTCCCATCAGCAATTCGACAAAACCTAAACTTAAAGGCAAATATAGCGTAATGCAAATCATAGTCATACAAAAGCTTACCGCTATAAGCCCATCTACATGTGCTGAATTAGCATCTTGCGAGTTACATAACTTAGCAGTAACTTTGGCAATAAAATAAGAAAAATGATAAAACTCTACTCCAACGAGATATACATGGAAAGAGTTAAATGAAAAGATGCCTAACAAGCCGTGTATCAGTCCATTGAAGCCACACGCAAAAAGAGATAGACCACACTTAACAAAAGATTACCTCACCAAACGAGAAGCTGAAAGTCGAATCTTGGCAGAACCCTGCAATAACGAAAGACAAAACAGATAAAATAAGCAATTTTACCCTAGAAACTCAAGACATCCCGACCCTTAGACCCACTTCAGATAGCATGCAGCTAACAATACTCTAAAAACTCGAGCTCGAAATGCTAAAAGATGAAAGAAAGCCAAGCAAATAAAACAGACGGAAAAGAAAAAAAAATTATCGAACAACGAAAAGACACGGCTCTCCATCTTCGCATGTTTACCGAGAGTGATACTACAGATCATTAGCGAACCACAACAACAAAAATGAACTTAAAAGACACTACCAAAGAACCCAAAAAAAAAAAAAAAAAAAAAAAAGCAAACAATCCGAGTGAACTTAAAAGACACTACCAAAGAACCCAAAGAAATGGGGAGAAAAAATAGGAAACAATCCAAAGTTATGGCCACCGATCGAAAGAGCGAACCCGAGAAACACGAAATACCCCCGAGCCAGACCAAAACTAGAGCAGCATTTCGAAAATCCAAAAAGTCAAAGGCCCACCAAAATGCACAACCGACAAAAAAAGCAAAAAATAATAAAAAAATAAAAAAATGACTGCAACAAAACGCCCCTGCCCCGACCACCGCGAGCGAGCATTACGCAAGACCGACGGCGGAAGGCGCGACGGCGAGGCCAGCGGCCTCGCTGCATTACCTCGCCGGAGCCGAAGGAGAGAGAGCCCGAAAAAACCCTCGAAATTCCGAGAGAAACAGTGACGAGGACGAAGAAGAAGAAGAAGAAGAAAGGAGGAGGCAAGAGCTGAATGAAGTAAGGAAGAGGAGGAGCCGTCGCTGTCCGCCTCCACGCCTTTTAATTCGGCTCGAGTTTAACGACGGGGTTTTTATGGGACTTGGCACTTGGCACTCGGCACGGAGACCCCCCCGTCACACCGGAGCCCGGATCCGCTGCGTCCGCTCGCACCGGTTGGTTTTGTGGGCTCCCCCGTCTCGTCCACACGCCGCGGTGAAATGTCGGAGCGGCCCTCGGGGTTGGTGGGGGAGCCTGCGGCTGAGGCCGCGGACACGTGGAGGCTGGGCCGGCTGCCTACGGGAATGGCCGTACGCCTCGTGGTACTGGATAGTTCCGCAGTGGATAGATTGAGGGAGGTGGCAGGCGAGGCAATGTCTAGGTGTAGCCTGTAGGCGAGATTTACGTGAAAATAGTATTTTAATATCGATTTAAAGAATTGATATCATGAGCGAACGAGGTGTTTAAATTATGTCGTTTAAAAAATAAGAATAAGAAATAGCACGAATAACCCCTAAACTTTTATCTAATAAATAATACGATCCTTGAAATTTTAATTTATTTAATATTATCTCTGAATTTTAACCTTATGCAATGTAGTTCTCGAATTTTTAATTTGTTCAATATGATTCTTAACTTTCAATACATGTTCAATTTAGTTCCTACACTTTATGAAAAATATTTAATATTATCCTTAAATTTAAATTAATAAAATAGCCAATTGAATATCTTCGAATATTTTGGGATTAATTTGAAAGTTCAAAAATTGAATTAAACGAATAAAAATTTCACGAACCACATTGCATGTTTAATTAAAATTCTAAAAATATTCGTGTCATTATCTCAAATAAGAATGTCATACATTATCTAATTATGTAAATGCTTAGCTGTTTGGTAGAAAACACATTTGTAAAGCCCCTTTGGTGATTAATCTAAATATTTTAATTTTTATTTGCTTAAAATTAAAAAAAAATAATGTTTGCAACTTTTTTAATTTATATTTGACAACAATTTTAAAGATGTTGTGTAAATAATTTTATTAAAATTAAAATTCATTTTTACTAAAAAACATCGAATGGAAAAAATTTACGTACTCTCTTTCTCAATTAGAATAAAAATACTTTCAATACAATAAAAACATGATAACATATGCTTTGAGGAAAAGAAGTTCATTATCCTTAAAAATTACAAATATCCTTAATTACTTCATAAATTTATAGCTATTTGATCACGTAACGTGCCATATCAAATGTTACATCATCATTTGAAACATTACCCTCCCCATTTACATTATCAGGATCCGTTATATATAAATTGGGATCCAAATCTACTCTTCTTATTGCAAGATGTGAAGAACAATTCGTATAGTGATACAACATTTATGGTCACGTTTTAAGCAATTGCTGGAATCATCATGAGATATGCCATCTCTTTTCTAGAGATATCAAGTGAAACTGAAGCCAGAAAAAAACAACCAACACATCATTCCATCAGTCATCAGAATAATAACTCCAACCCAGTTGAATCGCAAGGGGAGGGGGCTACATCTCGAGAGAAGTTAAAAGTAACAACCGAAGGTAATCGTCACTTTTTCAACAATTAGCACATTAATAGCGCATGAACAGAATATTCCCTAGGAAAATTGGTTCATTCCAACAATAGTCAAGGGCCTTAGAAGAAACACAAAATTGTGTGTGAGAGAGAGAGAGAGAGAGAGAGAGAGAGAGAATACTATAACACTATAAAATACAGCTAGTGAAATCAAAGTTTTTAGCTTTGTTCTTCAACTCGTCTTGAAGAAGCTTTTTTGCCTTTTGTAGCCAATCTTCTAGTTTGTCCTGGAGAAGTAACAAACAAGCAATGAAATATATTGAGCTTCAGCTGCATTGAGAAAGCACATTAAGTACCGAGATATTATTATCTGTTCAATCGAGATATCCATAATGTTTCTATTTTACTGTTTTAAGTCATCATTTTACATCTATAAGGTAAAATGTGCAGAAATTAATTTCAACCATGCATTTTTGGTTCCTAAAGAATGTAGGCTAGAAACACTCCACATTTACCAAGACTTTAAGCGGATCGGGGCCTGAATTGCAGATCAATAGTTCGACTACTAGAATGTTACAGAGCGCCTTGCTTTTGTTAAAAATTTAAAATAATAATAGTAATAATAATAAATAAATAATTTAATAAATCATTTGCTTTCTTGCTTGGCATACAAGCTACGGACGGAGAAGAGTGTTTCATTCTAACCTCGATATTCACAAGTAAATCCTAAGGGCCCAACTACTCTAAGACAGCAAAGTAAAATTTTAAATCCCATGCTTACCCAACTTCTCGCAAACGAAAAACTTTGGAAAATACTTTTTTTTTCGCAATCTACAGAACATTGATTATGTGTTTAATTGATGTCTTTAAACGGCACATCGGATCAAAATTGCACGTGATATAAGTACTTGATGACAAGATACTTAAGTTGCTAAGTATTTCAGAAATCCTCAAACTCTATAGCTAAAGAGTTGCAGAAGAGTTGCAGAAGACGAGAAATTAGATAACAATGGTGTAATGAACAGTGAGCACATTTACAATATTTTTTTCTACATGGGTCAAACCAAATACAAGTAAAATTTCAACAGCTATAGCAACAAAAGGTAACCTTTCCTAGCACAATTCTACAAAACAGCCTACGTGCCCGGCTTGACCCAACATTGTCCATTATTAAGAGTAGGATTATGCTATAATCCTCGCCTCCATAATCCCTGCCTCCTTCCTATGTAGGATGAGTTGTAATAAATGACAAGGAACATCCGAGGCTAACTTAAATGAAAGAAAAGGAATTTTACAATTACGGTGAATGATCCACAACTTCACCGTTTTCCGGTTACTCTCTTCATCCTCTCCATCCCAGCAAAACCGTATCGGCCTTTGGCGTCGTCTCAATACCAATTCACCTAAATAACAAGACACGGCGGAAGCGAAGGGAACGAAGAACCAGGGGAATATCCGTCTCTTCCCCTTTCCTCCAATTCTCGGCAAGCAGAACCCATCCCACTTTAACTAAGACAAGTCACATTAGCACCTAGAGTTCCCCCACTGTTTCTCGGAGCAGCAGCATCATCTCGAAAGCACCCCCACAGCTAAAAAAGACAAACGAATCGGAAGCATTCAGCCACCCACAAAGCAAAAATCAAACACCACCCACCACTGCCATTTCCCTCAAATACAAAAGAAAAAGAACATCAAGGACACAAGCGCTCCATGCAACGGAACTCGAAACGGCACACGAAGACCTAATCCCGACGACAAGGCGCGGCGGCACACTCGGGGACGCCATTTGAACGACCAAGTGGTCGATGATATCGACGACGACAACGACCATACCTTCGAGAGAGAGGCGGCGAAGGCCTCGACCAATGCGGCGGGAATCGAGTGGAGCGGCGGTGGTAGCAGGTGAGGGAGTCCCACCGAGCGAAGAGCGTAGAAGCGGTCGAGGGAGAGAGTGATGGAAGGGTGGGAAGAAAAACGAGAACTAGGGTTTCCTTGGTTTTAAAATGGGCAAAAGTGGTTTTTCATAAAGTTTTGAGGCAAAATAGGCAACTTACCATTTTCATTAAAGAGGCCTTCAAGCATTCCGAAAAATCTTTGAAAGCTGAGCTTTCAGCATTCCCAAGACTAAACTTTCATTTGAAAGCCCCTTGGGAATGGTTGCCAAACACCCCTATTTAGGGTGAAAGGGCTTTGGGGCTTGGATGGGCTTTCTAAATGCCCATCCAAACGCATGACCAAAGATTTCTTTCAAAGTTGCTTTTTAAAGCGGAATTTACCGAACAGTGTTTGCATTCCCTCCAAAGCCCTTTAGGCTAAACTGCTTTGCATTTTCCCAATGAGCTTTCCAAATGCCGAACCAAACGCACCCTTAATCACAATCTATCGCGTTATTATGTATAGAATTTTCACTTGAAAAGCATATAACGTGTTCTTGAACTTATGTTGGACGAAACATGCACAAATCAGCCATTTGCCCGTCATTTTATTGTAGTGCTTTGACGTCATTTTTAAGTTTATTATGTTTCTTATCATTAGGAAAATGATTAATATTGTTAAAAAATCTTAAATTATGCCTGATGTAATATGAATATCTTGATTTTTTCGTATCACTCTAAACTCACTCATTATAACATAAATACCCCGCACTTTTGTTTGTATTGCAAAAAAAAAACTCAAATTTATATGAGTGTGACAAATATATGCTGGATATAACTAAAATAAATAGTATATATATTACATGCGTATAATTTTGAGATTTTCATAACACGGACAAAAGTTTGAAGCACGTGTGTGTCACAATGTGCAATTTTAGGGTTTCTACAATCTGAAGTACTTTTGTCGCGATAGACATAGTTTGAGATTTTTGTGGCGTTTGTTATTTGAGAAAAACACAACATGTGTCACTTAATTTAAGTATTGACTGGGCCAAAATGAAAAAAAAATCCTCAAATAAAAACACACGGTTGTAAGCAAGCTCATAGCCTTAAACTACAAAGCCCATCGAATAAAATAAAACGGTCTGAGAAAATGGGCCACAAAATAAGCCCAGGGCCCGTTATCAACCAGCCCATGCAAACCATTGTTATTACTGTTATTTAAGAAAAAAACTACCTCATGTGAATTTTATGATAAATATGTTGACTTTTATTTAACGCGAAATATCTAAATTTTTTGAAATATTAGATCATGGATTATGAAAATCAATACTTTAGGAGCAATAAGAATCGTGGCTGATTTATATTCCTTTAGATCATACAATAAAAAATAATCCCACCACAGCAGTGGACGATGTCTAGTGGATTATGACCGAGTCCAAAGTTGAAATTAAATGGAGTTCTTTAATTATTAGGTAGTGGAATTGTCAAAAGGAAAAAAAAAAAGTCCCCGAAAAAAAAAAAGTTAGTAGGTAGTGGAGCTGGTTTGACTCCTCCAGCTCACGCCCATCCGCTCCTTTATTGTCGCACTTGTCTTTTTAAGATGTATAAAAAAAGCATAATCGAACAGCAAATTGCGGCATTTGGCATGGTATTGGCGTGACAGATTGCACTTTGCCCGATTAAAATTGAATTTCAACCGGCGATGATTCACTGAGGTATGAGGGAGTTTGCCATGATCTTGGGAGATACGGATAATCAAATTTCTTTGCCTAGCTTGGGACGATAAAGCTGATGAGGTGGGGTCTTTGAATGCCAATGAGCTCACTAGGGAAGTGATTGTGAGTGAAAATTAGGAGTGATCGGTTCGAAGGAGGGTTGATTTTCACATTGAAATAGATTAATTTTTTAAATCGGGAAATGGCCAATGTGGTCGTAGAACTAAACCGAGTTGGTCTATTGACCGGCAGTGATGGAATCTAAACTCTTATTTTTTATTTTTTTTAGTGTTTTTGATCTTTAATCAATAAAAGCCTTGATGAAAAGAGGATGAAGGAATAATAAAATATGATCAAGTATCATTAATTTGCTAATGGAAAAAGAAAGGTACCGATCTGGTCCGAACAATTCAATTCCACATTTCAAATCGAGACCAGATGGATTGTCATTGGTCCAGGTCAAGTACTCGCCTCCAGCGAAAATGCCTTCGATTTCGGGCAAGAAGGAGCATTTGACACGGCGTGGACTAAGAACAGTAGAATGAGGTTGGATTTACTAATGAGAGGTCAGCGTCAAAGAGTGGCTTGGTCAACAACCGCACGCGTTCGAGGACTTTAAAGGGAGTGGTAATAATTCATTCGAGACTCGAGACCAAAAGGCGTACTTTGATTGGAAATTAAAATAGAATTATCTCATGATTAAAATTACCATTAGGATTCTCATTTTGTATTGATACCACTAGGAGATAGTAATATATATATTTCACCCTAACATCCAAATAAATGGTGATTTTTTATTGATAGAAAATAGGTTTTAATGTCCCGTCAAAACTCTTTTTACTCCTATAATGTAGTGATTAAAATTAAAGTAGCGATTGTCGAGCGCTTTAAGAAAAAAAAAAAAAAACTTTTGCAACTTTCAACATGGGGCAACATTTTTCCACGATGATGCGTAATCAATGCCTCGTGTAGTGGCAATGTCGATGAATGATCATTAATAATAAAGTGCTTGGATAAAATTTGACTCTCAACACGGATTCTATTATGACAAAGGAGGTGTAGAAAAAGTGAGGTGCATGTTTGAAAAAGGAGGAGGGCACCGTTGATCATACATGGAAAGTTGAAATAAGCACATAGTAAGGATGGGGCGAGTAATTTCAATGTGGTGATACAATCGATTACTAGACTCTAATGTCAAATTCAAAAGTATAAAGTTATGATTTTTGAAATGCCGCTCGGAACAAGTTGGACTCAAGCATTCCTGTTTGATTGAGCATGCTTAACAAGAGTACACCGCAGTCAGATCTAGTTCGAACATGTCTAAATCGGAGACACGAAATCAACAAAAGCATAGAAATTACACTCCTTGTTCCCCCAAAAAATAAACATAATGAATTTCCCAAAAGAATCTATGTCCGTACTTTATGTTGGAACTGGCCAACAACTCCATAAAACTACTACCAACAACACTAAACAAAGGGTTAAAAAAACCCCAAAAAAAAAAAAACAAAAAAAAAAAAATCGTAATTTTTTTTTCACAAGAGAGGTGGAAAAACAAAAGAGAAAAAAACAAATAAGGAAGAAAATCCAAAAGCACCATGATTCCCTCTGTAATTCCCAAAGCCGATCCTCCTTCTCCCCCACCCACTTTCTCCCTTTCTCTCTCTCTCTCTCTCTCTCTCTGCGCAACGCAGGAAGAGAACCTCGAAAAAGTCTCCATCTTTCTCCCTTCCAGCGCCAGCGAACCTCCACCCACCTCCTCCCTACTCCATAAGATCATAACCCTAATTCCCGAATCCCCGACCGGCGCGCAGTCCCCGATTTCCGTTCCGAGCCGAGCCGAGCTCTGAGCTTGAGCTGATTCCGGGCGCCGGGCTTCGCGAAGCGCGAAGATGCGGGGTGGGCTGCGGAGCTTCTCGTTCTTCTTGTTGTTCTGCGCGTCGTCGCTAACCCTAGCGCCGTTCCGGCTGGCCGGCGCCAACTCCGAGGGGGACGCGCTCTACACCTTCCGGCGGAGCCTGTCGGATCCGGACAACGTGCTCCAGAGCTGGGATCCGACCCTGGTCAACCCCTGCACCTGGTTTCACATCACTTGCAACCAGGACAACCGCGTCACTCGAGTGTATGCCCCCCCACCTCTCTCCCTCCTTCTATGTGAACTCCGGAATCTGAAGATGGGTGTTTGTCCGTTCCGTGCGGCTTGCGTGGCGAATCTTTTTTTGAACTCGATTGGATGTGCCGTTGTGTGACGAATGGGCTCCGTGCTTCTTTTTCGATTAATCGGGGTTGACGTTTGGTTGACTTCTGATTGAAGTTCGTGGTTTTAAGTTCTGGATCATGTTGTTTGTTTTTGCTGGGTAAAAATCATTCTGCTATAGCATTAATGAATTGGGTAAGTTGCCTTTTTTTTTTTTTTTTTTTTTTTTTTTAAGTTTTTAGTAGAGAGCGACTGAGTTTTTGAAACCTTGATGTAAATTGGGTGATGGGTTACATCGCTTTTGAAAGTTTCAGTGTCCTTTTTGGAGAGGCAAGTTTGCATGATTATGGTGGATTTCTTGCTATTTATCGGCCTCACGAAAAGGGTTCTTTTTCCTGGCGCGTTCTTGTTGAGCACAAAACCAGTCAAAGATTCCAGTCCTAGATTTTCATTCTTTCCCAAAGAAAATTTTTCTGGTCTCTATTTGCGAGGGCTGTTCCCGTTGCCCTTTAATGATGTATCTACTGTAGATGAAAACTAAATAAGATAAAATTCTGTAAAGGTATTGCGGATTGGTTTATGTAATGCTTGGATTGATGGTTGATGGTGTCTCTTGTACTGTGGACTTGCTTAAGCCTCCTTGGATAAATAGAGTTGTTTCTAAGTTGGGTGATGGTTCTCTCTATTTGGTTCCTATTTGATAAAGTTACTTCATGATGCATAACTTTGTCTGGGGTCTTCATCTCTCCTTCCTTCCTTTTCAATGGTGATTTTTGTGAACTGTGCTTCCACTTATCTATGATTGTTTCTGATAATATAGTATGATATTTCTGCAGAGATTTAGGGAACTCTAATCTATCTGGACATCTGGTACCTGAACTCGGGAAGCTTGAGCATCTGCAGTATCTGTATGTTCACTTGGCATTTCTAATCCTCATATATTACTTTCTTGTCATTTGGGGATTTGCTTTGTTATTCCTAATTCATATCCATACTTTTCTTGGTACAGCTTAATGTCACAGCTTATTCTTGATTCAGTTCATTTATCGAGCTTTCTTTCTTTTGTTTGCAGTGAGCTTTACAAGAACAACATTCAAGGAACTATTCCGACTGAGCTTGGTAACTTGAAGAGCCTTGTTAGCTTGGACTTGTATTACAACAATATCACTGGGAACATCCCTCCCTCACTGGGGAAGTTGAATTCTCTTGTTTTCCTGTAAGTTGATTTGCATTTCTCACAGTTTGATATGCATGTTCAAGCTTTCTTCATGCTTAATTTTTTTGTGCTTTTAGAAGTTACTTAAAATTTGAATAAAGTAAAATTTGGCATGTTGGAGCATGAAACTATTTTTGGCATAATTGCACAGATCGATTCTATATAAACTGAGGGTGCAAAATATCTTTTGCCATATGCAGGCATGTGTCATGTCTTGTGAGTCTGTAGCACACGCATCCCTTGATAGAGGTTAACAGCCTTGCTGCTCACCTTTCTCACTGTTTGTTTGTTTGTTTCCCCAGGAGGCTAAATGATAATAAGTTGACTGGGCCAATCCCAAGGGAACTTGTTGGCATTTCAAGTCTTAAAGTCGTGTATGTCTAATGGTTCTGTCACTGTTGTTACTGTAATTTTATTAATCCTGTAAAATCATTGACTAATTGTGAGAGTTTCTAATAATATTCCAGGGATGTATCAAACAACAACCTTTGTGGAACTATTCCTACTACGGGACCATTTGAACACATTCCACTGAACAAGTAATCATCCCGTGCTCTTCTCCTCTTCATTGTTTGTCACTTCTCTTGGTTTTAGGAATTTGCTATGAGCTGGACCCATGGGCCTCAATCCTTTCTCTGTAATTCTGAATGTGTACCACTGTCTAAAACATTTTCTTCTGATTCATTTTCCATTTAGTATTAAATGCATCTGTTGTGCAGTAACTCTCATCTTTTATCTCTCTGCTCTGTCACTTTCTCCCAGCACTCTGTTTATTCTCTTTTGGTGCTTACAGTACCAATGACTGCAATATGAAAAGTGGTAGCATTGTTAAGGCTTGATCATTTAAGGTAGTAGGTAGGTGACTAATGATAATGATAATTAACCTTTCCTCCCTATACGAGGAATCGAATGCACCATTGACTCGATACATCAGTAAAACCAGCCATTAAGAACCATGGCAGGTAGTCTGTATTGGTCGGTGTCTTCAATTGGTCATCAGGCTCATTTTCTTCATTACTAGAAATTCATGTGTATTGGCTGCATCTTTGATTTACTGGAAACAGAAGATATGTGCTTACCAAGCAAGTTATGGGGAAGTATGTGCCTTCACCAAATTTGTTGTGGCCACAGGAATAGTGTATTAGGTGATAGTGAATATATGAAGCTGAGGGGGATTAGTAGTATGTCTGGACAACATTAAGGATCTCGAGCTCATCTTTGCCTTTTGATGTTGTATTTGTTCTTTAGTCAGCATGCTTGTTTCTATGTTTCTTACATAGTCTATTGAGATGTTTGAGGCAATGGTACTGAATGTTTGGAAAGTTATCAAAGGTTCCCAGGGGAGTCAGTAAACTCGACACTTTTACCATATCAATGAACTCCTTTGAATGTGAACAAAGAGCTTCAATAGGCTAGTTTCCCCCTCCAAAATCTGTATTGGGATTCTGTTGTTGATTAAGATGGTAGAGAGGTCTATTTGCACGATCTGATATTCAAATGTGAGATCTTTGGGTTGGAAATTAATGGATTCTTTTCAACATCCACATTATGCAGTTCGAAGATATAGTTAAATTCTCTTTTGGTAGTGTCCTCGCAGCGAAACTGCAAAGTTATTGGCCTTGTTTTTGCTCATAACTCTTTTCTAAATTTGGCCATTTTGCATTTTCTGACATGCAGATCGAGTTACTTCTTGTTACGTTTTTGCTCTCATTTATATCTTCAACGAGTCTTAACAGTCTTTTCTACTCTTGCTGTAGCTTTGAGAACAACCCACGACTAGAAGGACCCGAGTTGCTTGGGCTCGCAAGCTACGACACTAACTGTTACTAATGGGTGGACGCGATGCAAAATCTCATATCTAGTATGGTGATTCAGTCTCGAGAGTCAGGAATCTATTATCTTACATGTAAAAGGAGAGCCGGGGATGCGATCCTCTTGAGTAATTTGTATATTGTATTATACTTGAATGCTTTAGCATTTGGAACTCTGGGTTGTTGTGTTGTTTCGGAGACATTCTAAGTTATGAATCTGTATTGTCATAGTACTAGTGAAAGTCTGATAGCAAGAATGGAAGTGGTTTTTGGTGACGCCAATGGTCTGAACTGGTGCTTTGACAATATCGATAGATTAACAGCCGGTGTCACCGTTGGAATTGATAGAAATTGATAGTCGAAATGGGTCTATTTGGTGGCATAAGTTTTTTCCAGTTCTCAGTTTCGAGTTGTCGTATCGGATAGCAAAACAGTGTCATGTAGAGGTGGGTGAACTTCTGACCAAATTCCGACCAAAAAAAAATAAAAAATACTTCTGACCAAATTAGCTGTCGAAAACCGACCGCGTTCAATTTAATCGCAAGTACGATGAAAGAGTCAGACGACCGGACCAACTCAATTCCTAATTAAGTAGACAATCTGACACATACAAGCAAAAGCATGTTTCGACATGCCTAACTATCTAGATTAAATAATCCAATTAGTTCGTCATATGAAATCTCGCTACTTGATTAAGATAAGTGCTCTCTTAAAACCACATTTTCTCCGCTGGTTTGTCCATCCGGATGAGCTCCTCACTGATATTATTGGCACGGGTTTCACATTAACCTTTTCTTAAACTTGTGGCCACTAAGAATTAAGTGAATCACGTTCCAACATATTCTTTTTTTCGTACCCGTAATTCTTGCCGCCCCCATCGTACATCCCACATCAAGGATCCCCAGCAATCTGTTGGCCAACGAAAGACAATGAGAGGCGAAGGAACCGATGGAAGCAACCGATCCGAAACCCTGGAGCTCGAGGAAGAGGAAGAGCATTTTCTTGATCCTCCAAGAACCGTTCCTTAAAGGGAGTTCCCTTCTACTTTTGAGCGGGCCTGGGGTAGGTCCAACTGGCCCAAGACCAGGCCATTGCCCACCGTAAACGGCACACACGATAATCAAACGGAATATGGTCAAAGGAAGAATCATATGTAGGTACCACGCCATGCTATTTACATGCACAGATTCACACGAAAGCTACAAATGCACGGCAAAAGAAGAACGAGAGTTACCACAGATGATCAGAAGAATAGCCCGCCTACAACTGGAATTTTCACTATTTACTGAAAATCTTACTGTGAAGAAGACCTTCCGAATTTTGCTTTCTTAGACTTGTTGAGTAGGTCACTCCCAATTGGAGAGGCCAACACAATTATGTATAATTATAATAGTATGGTAGTGAGTGTGTAAAAATAAAAAGAAAAAAAAGGAGAAAAAAAGAAAAAGAAAAAGAAAATATCAAAAGAGATCAGAAAATAAATCAACGTAATCTTTCATATCTAGAAAATCAAGAGAGATTGGGAAATAAATTAAAGTGATATTCTCATATATGCAAAATCATGAAAGATTAGAAAATAAATTTACATGATTTTCTATAATACAATTCCAATTGGGATTACATTTGCTCCTATAAATAGGAGTTGGAGTCCCTCCTCAACGGAGAAGAACATACAAAAGAAAAAATATCAGAGTAGAGTAGAGTAGTGTAGTGGAAGAAACAGTTTTCTTCTTCCAATAAAGAGAGTTATTCGGTATTTCATTGATTTAAAATGAAAAGTTCCTACCATTTTTTTATTTATGTATATATTTTAGAATTATTTTCTTTTTTTCGTTTCTATATAGAATATAATTTATATATATATATATATATATTTCTTTTTATTACTTAATTATTTTTTTATTAAATAAAATAGTAATAGAAAATATTTATTGGGGGTAAGTATTATATAAATTAAATGGGCCAAGCAGGAATTTTAGGAAAAAGATCATCTCTTTCCTTTTTCTCTTTTTTTTACAATTCCCTATAATCGAAATATCATAATCTTTTTTCCTAGAATGGAAGTTTGAAGTGGAAGGAGTGGTTCAACAACTACACCCAATTCTTCTCCCTTCTTCTATCTTGGAAAAACTCTACTCAACCCCATCAATCAGAAGTAAAACGAGGAAGACTCCATTGACCCCCGGCATCGGAAGCCTAGCGATGATCGTCAACTTCATTGCCGTCCTGCTTTTGATCCAACCCTCTTTGCCCCTGGGATCCAAAACCAGGCACTTCAAATGGGAGGTCGGTTACGTGTTTCGTTCCCCGGACTGTCTCGAGAGACCCGTGATGGGGATCAACGGCCAGTTCCCGGGCCCTACGATCCGGGCCGAGGCCGGGGACACCCTTCATGTGGAGCTTACCAATAAGCTCACCACCGAGGGGGTTGTTATTCACTGGCATGGAATCAGACAGGTTAGCCGCATATGCTCTTCGCCGCCATGAGCGTGAATACCATTAAATGAATGATCATTCTGCTTCTTCTTTTTTTATTTATCTGATGCATGTTTTCAGTTTGGAACACCATGGGCGGATGGAACTGCTTCCATCTCTCAGTGCGTCATCAATCCAGAGGAAACCTTCGTTTACAGATTCAAAGTCGACAAGGTCTCTCTCTCCCTACCTATTGCGCGTGTGCGTTCATTGCCGTGCAATTTCGTGTGCCACATGCATTGAGTTTTCTGCTAAAACGTTTATACACAAATGACTCGACACTACGCCCCCATGATCTTCGATCGCACGGTCTGCTTGGCATCAGCTAGACTGGGTTACATGTGGGGTCAAAATCCATTAAAATGTCGAAAAGAAAATACCTTTTTTCATTACTCATCAAGAGAAGACTACGTATTGCGGTTGATCATCAGCAAATCGAACATTTTTCTGAAATGTGCAAATTTATATGCTGCTCAGAGAAACAGACAACTTTGGCGGACGAAATATTTGATGCATAAAGTTGTATTAATACAGGAGATTACTGTCATGAAACGATGCCATAAGCGTATGTTTGACGCAGGCGGGGACGTACTTCTATCACGGGCACTACGGCATGCAGAGGGCGGCGGGGCTATACGGGTCCCTGATAGTGGACGTCGCGGAAGGAGAGAAGGAGCCGTTCGATTATGATGGCGAGTTCAGCCTCTTGCTGAGCGACTGGTGGCACCAGAGCGTGCAGGAGCAGGAGGCCGGCCTCTCTTCCGTGCCCTTCCGTTGGATCGGCGATCCCCAGGTATAAAAACACACGCTGCATTATCCTTTGCCAAAGTCGAGTGAGTATACATAGTCTTTAAAGCCATCGTTTCGTCCCGAATCGCCGGAGACCAATGTCGATCCAAGGGTCCCTTCGTTTGAAACCTTATGCCTGTATTTTCTTCTTCTGGGGTTTGGACTCCGGATCAAGAAAGACGCTAACGCGGTTTTGATTTTCCATCTTTGACACTGGTCAAAGGAAATTTGGAAGATGATGACGGTTTGATCTGCTGAATGTTGCAGAGACTAGGACCTGAACATGTTCTTAAACTGTTCATGGAGGTAAATGCGGGAGAACCGCCCTGGGGTGGGTGACTCCGTACTTGCCTCTCCATCCCCTTGATCGGGTGGATAGACATAGGCTGGGGATTTGGGGGTCACTTGATGGTGAAGGTAGACACCACGTCAGTAAGTTTTTTGCTTACTGGTTAAGACTGGGTAGGCTTGGGGTAACCAACCCTTGACCCGCGCCTGGCTTGAAAGTAGGTGGGTGCAATGCCCACAGGCTCTTGTATTCCATGCCTTTGGCACAATCTCTCAACCGACTGGTCAAGATGCTTCCCCCGGTTGAGTACAGCTCATGCGCTTAGTCCGAGGATTATATCCGTCGTGATTAATTTGTGAGGCTCGCTTTAAAAAAATTTCTAATTTCACATCTATAATTCTTATATATATTTTTATTAACAAATCTCTAGTCAATTTTTTATGCATGTTGATTTGTGAATCTCCAATTGAATTAGTAAAACGATTATATATATTCGCTAAAGATAATCGATTCATAAGGAATGATAGAATTGCATTTTGATAATGAACGTTTAGAAAGAATTATGTATGCGTGTATTCATTGCGGTTTTAACAACCTATATGGCTATATGTCATATGTTTAAGAATAATTGTTTTTGAGGAGGTTCTTGAAAGGGTTTAATAAAGCAGAGATATTTACCTTGTGTTTGACCCGTATTTTATAAATGATAATGGGAAAACGTTAGGGAGTATTTCTATGGCACTTGTCAGGACTTCATTAATTGTGCGTCGAAAATATATATGTTCCTATTTAAAGCAGGCGACTTTTTCGAAATTGCCATTGCTCTATTTTCAAAGTATGTCGGTATGCGTCATTGGTATTTTCGGTGGCCTTAACTAGTGATTCCAGAATACTCGTTAGTAAGACTCATAACAATATTAGAAGATCAATCTTACATTGGACTAATTTTTATGGATACATAATATTGAAAGATCAATAATAAATATCCATTGTCGCTTTTTTTTTTTTATAAAACATGCTTCACAAATTAATTAATACAATATAATTACCCATCATAGAAGAAAAAAAGTATTATGTTTATATGAATGTATTAAACAATTGTGTAGATATTAATGATAAGTATAACCAATTGCCTGACAAGTGGTTAGTATGACTGATAAGTATTGTGAATATCAGTTTTGACCAAATATTTTATCACATTAGCAAATCCACAAGATAAACAAATAAATGATATAAAACTCATATTAAACAAATAAATGGTATAAAACTCATATTAAATTAGCATTGAATAAGATCTTCAACTAAGAGTTGAATAATGTAGAAACGGCTATTATAACGCGCTATTCTAAGTTTGACAAATAAAGAACCTACATGAGTATATAGCATGATAGGTGTGCTAAATTAAGACGCTCATTAAGAACAATATCAAAATATCTATCGCAGCATGAGAGTCAAACATATGTGTGGCCGGACATGAAAGCGGTAGTTGAAGTTAGGGCTTTCTAACTCCCGGTCGGCTAGTGGAAGGAGGGGATAGGATAGAGACTAGAAAGAGCTCTTGTTCTACCCGAAATGAAGGAAAGTCAAGAGAAGAGGCGGGTAGCTATCCATGCAAAGCAAGGAAGTGACGCAAGCTATTTTAGCATTCAAATAAATGAGTAAAATTTTAAAAAAGAAAATGAGTATTGGCAAATCGATAAAAGAAATTTATAGGTGATAGTTAGACAAGAAAAATGCGTGCTAGGATATTGCTTTGCCAAGAAAGACGAGATAAATAAGTAAAACTTCTTGCTATTAATTTTCATCGTAGGTGTTTCTTCGCTAATAAATGCCAAATAAAAGGATATGTGTGCGGACTCATGGAAGGAAAAATAATGCAAATTTGATAAATTTTGTAAAGCTATGAAAATGGTACCGATCGACATTTAGTATATTCAGCAGTTAACTGGAAAAACAACAAATGCAAAATAGGATAACAATGGACATTTACAACAACAACAAAATTATATTCTTAGACCCATGCAACATACAGACATCGTTCATTGACTCAAAAATTTAAACCCCGAGAGCTTAATTTAAACATTTTTATAGAGTTTAAACATAAATGAACTGAATGAACCCAACTTAAATGTAAAAAAGAAGGGAAAAGACAATCCAAGATGTACCCTAATCCTAATGTAATGACCCTTTTAATTTTACTTTGTCCCAAAACCCAGATAGACCAGCAAAGAAGATTTAGCCGAAATCCTTTTTGGGATTATCTAGATTGATGGTCTATTAAGAAATTCTTCTTAGTTCTTGTAGTAACTATATCTATCTGATGTGCTTGAGTGCGTGCTTAATTGCTTATGGCTTTTATGGTTGTGTTTGGGTACTTTGTGCAGTCGTTGCTGATGAACGGAAGAGGGCAATACAATTGCTCCCTTGCGTCAAGCTTCGCCGTCGCCGGCAGCAATGTGACCACGGGTCAAGGTGGTCCGTGCAGGTTTCTCGGTCACGAAGATTGTGCACCTCAAATTCTCAGCGTGCTTTCGAACCGGACGTATCGGCTCCGACTGGCCAGTGCTACTTCCCTCCACTCTCTCAACTTCGCAGTCGCGGTCCGTCCTCTTGAACACCTATCTATTCTCAATGTTTTGGGCATATGACTGTGACCTATAACATAAATAATTACTGTTTGGCGCCTTACATCGTCATCGCTTTTCACCAAGATCGAATTACGAAGCGCATAAACTAATGCGACTGTTGAGGCATCAATGTTTGGGACAAAACACATAAATGCATATATGATATTTCTGATCATATTTCACGTTCTGCACGTTGAATTCAATATGTGATACGTTAATTAAATTTAGCTATTCGTGATAATAAATAATATTCTAATTATTAGATTTATTCATACATTTGCATGCATGAAGCCTAACCAAGAGAGCGTGCGCTTCACATTTTTGCAGAGCCACAAGCTGGTGGTGGTGGAGGCCGACGGCAACTACGTCCAGCCCTTCGCTGTCGACGACCTCGACATCTACTCCGGTGAGAGTTACTCCGTCCTCCTCACGACCGACCAAAACCCCGCTGCCAACTACTTCATCTCCGCCGGCGTCCGGGGAAGGCAGTCCAACACTACTCAAGCCCTGACCATCCTCAATTACAAGCCGAACCCACCCCTTAAAACTCCTACCTCGCCGCCTCCGGTCACCCCTCGCTGGGACGACTTCGATCGCAGCAGGCAGTTCTCCCTGAAGATCCGCGCCCTCGTCGGACGCTCCCCGAAGCCACCGAGGAAATCCGACCGCCGGATTGTCCTCCTCAACACGCAGAACACTGTCGATGGGGTGGTCAGGTGGTCGATCAACAACATGTCGCTGGCGCTGCCCGCGACTCCGTACTTGGGCTCGATCAAGTACCGGCTGAAGCACGCCTTCGACGGTGCTCCGCCGCCAGAGACGTTCCCGGAGAACTACAACATCACGAGGCCGCCGGCAAACCTCAACTCCACCATCGGGAACAGAGTCTACCAGCTACGGCTCAATTCCACGGTGGACGTGGTGCTTCAAAACGCGAACGCGATGAACGAGAA
The DNA here is from genome assembly GCF_016545825.1 of Eucalyptus grandis. Lineage (NCBI taxonomy): Eukaryota > Viridiplantae > Streptophyta > Magnoliopsida > Myrtales > Myrtaceae > Eucalyptus > Eucalyptus grandis. Next base: position 6,170,897 of record NC_052621.1, on the reverse strand, counting down.
CAATAGTGAGATCCATCCCTGGCACTTGCACGGGCACGACTTCTGGGTTCTGGGGTACGGCGAGGGGCGGTTCGCGGCGGCCGAGGCGGAGAAACATTTCAACCTGGATGATCCGCCCTCGAAGAACACGGCCGTGGTGTACCCGTACGGGTGGACGGCGGTGAGGTTCGTGGCGGACAACCCCGGGGTGTGGGCGTTCCACTGCCACGTGGAGTCGCACCTCCACATGGGGATGGGCTCGGTGTTCGCCGAGGGCGTCCACCGGGTCGGCAGGATACCGGGGGAGGCCATCGCATGCGGGTTGACGGCGAGGATGAAGTTGGCTGCGGCCGAGGACGAGGACGGGAATTGACGAGTGATTGAGTACGGTGATTCGCGTCTCAGGTTTTCTTCTCGTCTAATGGATCAACTAATAGGCGGACTAAAGACCCATTAAATCTGTTATGTTCGATTTTAGCCGTTAAATAAGTTATGCCCGAATGAAACCGCTAAATCAGTTAAATTCAAATGAAACCTTTAAATCTATTATCTTCCGTGTTAAAAAGGGCGAGGCCCGTCCTTATTCTGATGGAGGAATACAAATGTACCGAGAATTCTTGCACATGATCTACCTAGTAACATGCCAATTGATGAGTACCACCTGAGAATTGTTAAGCAATTACAATAACCATATTTGACATAAAAATTCATTCTAAATTCGAAAAAATGAGTTAGATAAATTATTGATCACGAATTTAAAAGCGCATATTTGGGTACCGGTGATGATGTGTGCATCGAAAGGCTTGTCTAGAATGAAATAGAGTTATTACAAGGTCCATCGCCCATGGAGTGCAAATTCCATCATCAATGAAATGTATTTGGAACTTCAAGAGAAATAATTAGGTGATATTTTTTAATTTATTGTGTATCATGAGGTCCACTCATTTAAGAATTTGTGACTCACAACAAACTGTTATTCTTACAGTAACTTAAAGATTGTTATGCTAGCGAAGCCTGAATTTCAAACTAATTAAGTTACTAAAATAATCACACCCGTGGCATAATGAACTTAGCAGAAAAACGTGTGTGATCACACTAAAAGCACACTTATTCTTATGATAATTTATTCTGAGGATTCATCATTGGATTATGGGATATCGTCAAAATTGGCTTCATTAGAATCTTTGAAACATCTCCATCGTTTTACTTTGGAGAGAGTTCAAAGTTCTTCTAGCTTTGGATATGCTTTTTTTAATTGCTGGTGCTAGTATTGGATTTTTTGCATGGAATTGTCAATCGTGGCAGATTGTCATATATATATATATGCCTGAAGCTTTATTTTCATTCAAGAGGCATGCACGGAATCTATGCTCCACATCAAATTCTGTAAAAATAATGGAATAACGATCGTGTGTGTCGAGACCTTTAAAGAGTATTTCGACGAGGACTTTGATGCTCCAAGGTGACCTTTTAACAAAGACGTTGGTCGTAGACCTGGTTTACATTTTGCATGCTTCGTTTTGTCTGCGACTTGGCTTCTTCGTGCCTTGGAGGTCTTTCATCGGCGGTGTCCCGGACAGTATCGATGCCTCGGACGATCCTCTAGTCCGCCTCGGAGTCTTTTGTCCGGCGTCTCGGCTTCCTCGGGAGATTTCCGTCCAAAATTTCCCCGAGTGAGAGCGGAGCAGAGATTGCGTATTCACAGCTATGATTTCTTCGATTGTACAAGACATCTGAAAGAGGAATGCATAACTCAGCCTGCATTATCCTGTGAATGTAACTCTAGATTAGCATGCACTTTGCCAATCCTGGATCTTCAAAAACAAATGTGGTAATTACACAAATAATCCTTGAAATTTGGCTTAATATGTGATATCATTCTTAAACTTTTTATTTGTTCAATACAATTCATGAACTTTAACTCAATACGCAATATCATCTCTAATTTTTGGTAAATGTTCAACATGGTCTACGATCATATGAAAGTTTTCAATGTTATTTTTTCATTAATTCAAGTTCAATAACAACATTAAACATTTCAATGTAGTATATGGATTAAAATGAACGTGTATTAAAAGTTTAACGACTATATTGAACAGATTGATAATTAAGGAAGTTATTGCACATTGAATTAAAGTTCAAAAATCACATTGAATAAATCTAAAATTTAAAAATAATATTATATATCATATCAAAGTTTAGAAACCTCACTTTTTCAAAATGGATTTATCGGGTTGAGTGAGTCTAACTTGGAAAATGGAGTAGCATAAGTGGGAAAACGCTATGCAGTATCCCCTGTGGGACTTGTCAAATCTTCATTAATTGTGCTTTGGAAATTTATGTGTTCCTATTTAAAGTGGGCGACTTTTTTGAAATGTGTCATTGCTGTATTTTCAAAGGGGGTGTCGGCATGCGCTATTCGTATTTTCAGTAGTCTTAACTGTTGATCCTAAGACACTCGTTAAAACTCATAATAATATTAAAAGATCAATCTTATTTGGACTCATTGATCAATAATAATATCCATTCGCCACAAAAAAAAAAAAAAAAATTATGGATCATACTTCACAAAATAATGAATATAATATAATTACCTATCAAAGAAGAAAAACGAGTTTATGTTTATATGGTTCTATTATATGATTGTATTGATTTGAATGATAAGTATAATCAATTGAGTAACGAGTGATTACTATGATTGACAAGTAGTGTGAATGCTAGCTATGACAAAATATTTCATCATATTCTGTGAGCAAGCGATTAACAATAAATAATATAAATTTGTATTAAACTAGTGCTAAGTAAGATATTCAACTAAGAGTTGAATGACGAAGAAATGCCTATTAAAACCGGTGGACCGCGGTGAGGTTCGCGATGAACAACCCCGGGGTGTGGGCGTTCCACTGCCATATGGAGCTGCACCTCCACATGAGAATGGGCGCGGTGTTTGCCGAGGGCGTGGACCGGGTCGGCCGGATACGGCGGCAGGCCATTGCGTGCAGCTCGACGGCGAGGATGAAGATGGCTGCGGCGGAGGATGAGGACGGGAATTGACGAGTGATATTGAGTACGGTGATTCGTGTCTCGGGTTTTCTTCTCGTCTAATGGATCGATTGTGCAAGAAAACCGTTAAATATGTTGTGGTCGGATTAAACCGTTAAAATCAGTTAAATTCGCATGAAACCGTTAAATCTGTCATATTCCGCGTTAAAACGGGTGAGGCCCGTCCTTATTCTGATGGTGGAATGCAAATGTTACCTAGAATTCTTGCACATGATCTACGTTGTAACATGCCAATTGATGAATACCGCCTGAGAATTGTTGAGCAATTACAATTACCGTGTTTGGAATGAAATTCATTCCAATTTCGAAAAAAATGAGTTAGGTATATTATTGATCACAAATTTAGAAGTGCATACTTGAATCCCAATAATGGCACATGCCACGACATGGATTGAAATGCTTGTCTAAAATGAAACGGAGTTATTCCATGGTCCATCGCCCGTGAAGTCCAAATTTCATCATTGATGGAATGAATTTGGAACTTCAAGCTGATTGATTAGGTTATTAAAATAATCACACCTGCAGCATAATGAAATTGACAAAAAAAATGCGTGTGATCACACTAAAAGCACACTTTTGACTAAAGCTAGCACACTTATTCTTATAATAATTTATTCCGAGAATATATCGTTGGATTGTGGAATATTTTCATAATTGCCTTAATTAAAATGTTTGAAATGTGTCTATTATTTTACTCTAAAGAGAGTTCGAGTTCTTCTAACTTTGGAGATGTTTTTTAATTTACTTGTGATGGTATAAGATTCTTTCCATTTAAAACGTCGATCAGAATGCGACCTGTTTCATATATATATATATATATTATATGTATAATATGTATGTATGCTTGAAGCTTTATTTTCATTCAAGAGGCGTCTACGGAATCTATGCTCCGCCATCAAATTCAGTACAAATTATGGAATAACGATCGCGTGTAGAGACTTCTAAGAGCGTTTCATTGAGGATTTAGATGCTCCAAGGTGACCTTTTTGCGCCTCGGAGGTCTTTCATTGGCGGTGTCCGGGATGGCATCGATGCCTCGGACGATCGTCCAGTCCGCGTCGGAGAGTCTTCTGTCCGGCATCTCGGCTTCCTCGGCCCGAGCAAGGAGTGTAGCCGAGATTGCTCACGACTCTCCCGCATCAGCTCGTAAGCAACATCCCTGCGTTAATGCACAAGAGAAGCCAAATTACAGTTCGAACGTTCATCACAGCCATGAGGACATGCTGAACGAGGAATGGGCCTACCTTGGAAAATGGAGTAGCAAAATTGTACCAGGCCCAAAAGGATTCAACCCATTGAGCGGGCCCAGCCCATCAGGAGTTGATCAGAAACCAAGGCGGACTGCCAATCCGTCGTGCATCGGATTGCACGCCAGATGTTGAGTCTCTCTTTCGTTTCTCCTTCGACGTCGGATCACTGAAATGCATCTCATTTTTTCGCTTACTTAGAACTTAGGAATGTTAATTTCGTGCCAATCCATGTCGTCGCCTTCCGATAATCACGTTAACTCGTGCCGATCCTTGCCGCCCCCTTATGTCTCCAGCTTTTGTGAAATATATGTCAAAAGTCGCCTGGACTTTTTAAAGTGGCCACGTGAACGTTCATGTGGATTAATGTTATCATATAGACACACATCTTCTCATTTGCCCTAATCATTTAGAGGTTCCACCTGTAAGTACGGTAGATGTGCCTTTGGCATTACTTTGGACAAGAAACGGTGCAATTCGATGATTCTACTTTTATGGACCACCGGATATTCTTTAGATGATTCTTCACTTGGGCTTTTGTCAGGTTCTTCAATGGTTCTTCATGTGGGCCTACCATACTCTCGTCTTTTCTTTTCATAGACTCCAGTCTACGAACCACGAGCTAAAAAAACCATCCATCGAGGGCGTCGATGTAGGACGCCCGTGATTAAAAACAGCGACTCACCCGATTCATGAGGACTTAAATCTAAACAAATATTTCTCCTTCATTTAAAAATTTATTTGGACCCTTTTTTTTTTTAATGATTTTTGTCAACTTTTAACTAGATTAATGCCGTTAAATGCACGCAAAGCTTCTCATTGGCCTGTGAATTGTGTAAGGTTCCGTCCTAAGGTCAGCAGGGGTGCCTTAGTAGTTAGCATTACATGGATGGGAACAGATGCAATTCGATAATCCTCCTTTCTGGACCACTCAGATATTCTTTCAATAATCCTTCATTGCGATTTTTACTAGGTCCTTCGAGGTTCTTCAATACCTCCCTCTTCTCCTTCCATAGGCTTCGATCCATGAACCGTGAGCGATTAGGCAACCCTCAACCGTGTGGGTGCCACCATTGAGCGCACGTGGTTTCCAAACGATGGTGCACCCGGTCCACGTGGACTCGTGCCTAAATGAGGATTTCCCTTTATCTCGAGCTTTTGTAGAACCATCAAAGAAATGATTTTGACTCTTTTTTTTTTTTTTTTTAACTTTCTTTTTTTCACGGTCTCCATGAACATACATGCGAAGTAAGGCTCAATCCATAAGGAGGGCGGCAGGCGGGCCTTACTATTTACCTTGGACAGGAAATCATGCGGCTCGAGATAAAGCTGCTTTATGGAGCAGCCGATGTTCTTTCAATAATTCTTCAGTTGGACTTTTTCCAGGTTCTCAAAGGTTCCTCCTCTTTTCCATTCATGGACCTCGATCAGCAAATCTCGAGCAATCAGAAAATATTCGATCGTTCCTCTTCATTAAATTACTTCTATGCGTATGTCATCAAGAAAACCCGTGTTGAATAGTAACGAAATTTAATTTACTATGAAAATAACGATTTATTTTAAATCACAAAAAGTTAAATAATAAATAACTATAAATTATCGCGGAACTCACTCTTTTAGGAATTTACAATTCACAACAAGCTGTCGCTTTTCGAAAACTCAAATGAGAAAAAAATGAAAGTTTTGTCGCGTTGTAAGAATTCTCTAGCGGCAAAGTAGAAGGATGTCTTGCCTTCTCTTCACAAGGCACCTGAGAAGTTCAATTCAAAACATTCTGATCGGAATCACTTGTAGTCAAACTCAAAACCCATCTTCATCTGCTAACTGACGGCAATGATTATTAGACGTATTTAGCAGTGTCGTGCAGTTCCATCTCTATCATTCCAAGCTAGCATAGTCATTGCTCTCGCCCATCGCGAGCAAGTAGATCACCTACGTCTCCCATAAATGGTTAAAAACATCTCAAATTTGAAGCGTTCTTTGCTATCCACTAGCCTATTTCATAACCTTCCCTTCTCAAAGCACGTGATAAATATCTTGCCAAGGCAGTCGATTTCAATTTCATTTTTTTATTTGTTCTTTAGATATACATCAGATAAGCACCAGTTCTTCAACCGCGCCAAAAACCTACCCCTCCACGAGCCCCACAATCACTTTCCGGTGAAAAGAGTACTGGTATTTTTTTTATTTACTTACATGGCGACGACGTTTATTATTTCGAAATATGCATTGAAGATGATATTATTATTTTGTCTTGGGATTGTTCCCGGAACGTGCCCGTTTACTATAAACGAGACCAATCGCTTTCCAACTAGATATGTTCACGATATGCAGATAAGGATGTTCGGGTCGAGTTCAATTGCATTCTTACCATAAACACATCTAGTTGTGTATGCGAAAATAACATAAAAGATGCGCGGCTCAACTACTCATTTATAACTCACATATACAAAATTAGATATGCCAGACATGTTTATATATTTTCGAACAAGTCTGTATATGGGCAATGCCGTGTAAATTCCGATATAAATTAAATATGACAGAGTATGCAACTCATTAATATGAATTGTTAGCATTACGTATCGGGCACAACTTGAAACGTCTTATAAATTGGACGATAAGCATGAAACAAGTTACTTCCCAAGAAAAAGAAGGCTTTCTATTTTTGATGTTTCCAATTTTATCCGGACTAGTCACTTTTGACTAAGTATATTCACCATATGTGGTTAAGAGCATTCCGGTCAAATTTAATCGCGTTCTTACCGTAAACATGCCTAGCCGCGTATGCAAAAACAGCATAAAATAGGACGCGTCTTAGACTATTTTTCAAACTCATTTATAAATTATGCACATGTAATTATATATGCCAGACATACTTATATATGAGAATCGAGAGATTGTAGCGAGCATAAGACGCGTTGACACGAATCGTATCGGCCCTGTACAACCGGCGCATCTCGAAACGTCTTATAAGTTAGGCGAAATGCACGACATAAGTTGCTTCCTTTTTTTAAAAAAAAGAGCCCTTTTTATTCTTCCATATTTGCAATTCTACCCTCGCCCCTTTCTCACCCTCAATTATTACGAGCCCCGGGTGGGGCGGAGGCGCGAATTGACCGTCCTGCCCCCCTCCCCCCGCCCGCTCGACAATCATTGTCGACGGGAGGGGACGCGGTCCCCACACCGAAACCGTGCCTTTAAATGCCGATCCGAGAAACGGCCGCCACCCCCGGGGGCCCCCGCGTCCCGGAACGGATTATCCCCGACCCGGTTTTCAGATATCCCCGACCCGGAATAGGGCTGGCCCGGTCCACCGTTCCAGGCCGCATTTCGCACCGCTTTAAACACCCCCCTCTCTCTCTCCTCATTCTGCCAATTTTCGCGAATCGCCACCACCACCACCACCACCACCACCACCTCCACTCACCAAAGTCATACATCAAATAAAGAAATATGGATCACATCGCCACGATATCAAGATAAAAAAAGCTCCCCCCTCCCCGTCTCGCCTTCCCTCCCTTCTCTCTCCTCTTTCCTCTCTCTCCTTTCTCTCTCTCTCTCTCGAGGATAAACAGAGGACGCGAAAAGGAATTGACTCGGGGGGTGGGAGTCGCGCCAGGAGCTTCTTCCCTGCGCTGAGATCTGATGCTCTGATTTCTCCAGGTGCGTTCTTTGCTGGAACTGGATTCTGCGTCGTGGGTCTTCATTCTTTTTTATTTTTCCGGCATCGGGTGAGCGGTGCTGTTTCGAGCTGGTGTTGGTTCTGCGTTGAATTGAGTGGCCGGTGGCTTTGCTTTTTCTTTCTTTTCTCTCTCTCTCTTCTCCTTTTTTTTTTTTCTTTTCTTTTGGCGGTTGGTCGGTCGGTCGGTTGATTGGAGTCGGCGAGTGATCGGAGATGGGTTGGGCTTGTTTCGGTTTCGGAGAGTTTGACTTCGCTCCCGGGAGTCGTCCGTCCGTTCCGGCGATTCTAATTCCGGAAGTCGGCGGCTTCCGATTCGGTTGATCGCTCTTTCGGTTTCTTTTTCTGGGTTCTTCTTGATTGTCTACCTTGTCTTGATTAGCATGTGCCCGGAAAAACGGAAGGTCTGTTGAAAGATTGATTTTTTTAGCTTAGGAGCTGAGCTTTTTGGAAGTATCTGTGCCGTCGAATTGTGTGTAGTTTCTTGCAGAAGCGCGCTCTTCACAGCTTGCTCTGAGGAAGAGACGCGTTCTGTTATTGACTGTTATTGACTGTTCTTGATTTTTCGTTTTCTGTTTTTCGTGATTCGTGGGACGTAGATCTTTCCGTTCTTCACCTCGTGGTGGAATCTGGGATTGAATATCTTGATTTGGAATTTTGATTGGCAGCTTCGAGTTTGATTTTTGCTATCCCGTTTGAATCCTTTCAACACTTGAGTTTGATGTGGATGAATCTGGTCTCACTTGGTTTATCTCCATCATCCTCTGGCAGTGTAACGGGAACCCAGCAAATCCAGCAACCTCGTGCGTCGGAGTCGGTGTTCACCGCTTGTTTTCGGATTCCGATCTTATAAGTTTGTGAGGGTTTTGTGGTTTTTTCGTGGAAGATCTATATCAGAAAATGATGATGTTCGAGGATATGGGAATCTGTGGCGATCTGGACTTCTTCTCTGCCCCTCTCGGGGAGGGACATGGGGTTGCTCCGCAAACTGAGCCAGAGGCCACCGTGGAGGATGATTATTCCGATGAAGAGATCGATGTGGATGAGCTCGAGAGAAGGATGTGGAGGGACAAGATGCGTCTCAAGCGGCTAAAGGAGCAGAACAAGGGGAAGGAGGGAGTTGATATCGCGAAACAGCGGCAGTCCCAAGAGCAGGCAAGGAGGAAGAAGATGTCGAGAGCTCAGGATGGAATTCTTAAGTACATGTTGAAGATGATGGAGGTCTGTAAGGCTCAGGGTTTTGTGTATGGAATCATCCCAGAAAAGGGAAAGCCGGTTACCGGGGCATCAGACAATCTAAGAGAATGGTGGAAGGACAAAGTCAGGTTCGATCGAAACGGTCCAGCCGCCATAGCCAAGTACCAAGCCGATCATTCCGTTCCTGGGAAGAATGATGGATGCAACCCCATCGGACCTACCCCGCACACTCTGCAAGAGCTTCAGGACACGACCCTTGGCTCGCTTCTGTCAGCACTCATGCAGCACTGTGACCCCCCTCAGAGGCGGTTCCCATTGGAGAAAGGCGTTCCTCCTCCATGGTGGCCCACTGGAAACGAGGACTGGTGGCCCCAGCTGGGTTTGCCGAAGGATCAAGGAGCCCCGCCCTACAAGAAACCTCATGATCTTAAGAAGGCATGGAAGGTAGGTGTTCTCACGGCGGTGATCAAGCACATGTCTCCTGATATCGCCAAGATACGCAAGCTTGTGAGGCAGTCCAAATGCTTGCAAGATAAGATGACGGCCAAGGAAAGTGCTACTTGGCTGGCTATAATAAACCAAGAGGAGTCTTTGGCACGAGAGCTTTACCCTGATTCATGCCTCCCACTGTCCTCATCTGGAGGGAGCGGGTCTTTGGTCATAAATGACTGCAGTGAGTATGATGTCGAAGGGATGGAAGACGAGCCCAACTATGATGTACAAGAGCGCAAGCCTGAGAATCTCAACCCACCATCCCATCTGGGGCTGGAGAGAATGAGAGGTCCTTTTGTCCAGCAATCGCCTTTCCCAATGAAGGGAGAAGTTGTCAGCAACTTAGATATGGCGCGGAAGAGGAAGCCGTGCAATGATTTGAATATGGTGATGGATCACAAGATTTTCACCTGTGAGTTCCTGCAGTGCCCTTATAGTGAACTGAGGCTGGGGTTCCGTGACAGAACCTCAAGGGACAATCACCAGCTGAGCTGCCCTTACAGAAGCAATTCTTCAGAGTTTGGCGGGTCAAACTTCCATGTTAATGAGGTCAAGCCAGTGATTTTCCCTCAAGGTTTTGTCCAGTCCAAGCCCATGACTTCAACGGTCAATTCAGCATCAACCCCCTTTGATCTATCAGGGCTTGGAGTTCCTGAAGATGGGCAGAAAGTGATATCTGATCTTATGTCGATCTACGATACCAGCATCCAAGGCAACAAGAACATGAATCCCGCGAATGATGCGATCATAGAAGACCAGAGCCGTCCTCAGCCAAAGCTTCAACAACAAAACGAGTTTGTGGGATCATTCTTTCAGCAACCCAATGCTTCCGCCAATCATCACATGTTCTCCCGAGAGGACATTCAGTTCGACCGGTTCAAGACCATGAATTCTTCGTTCGAGGCCAACAACCACAACCACGACAACCTACAGCTCATGTTCGGGTCTCCATTCGATTTGTCGTCTTTCGATTTTAAGGAGGAGTTGCCAGGTGGGGTCATGGATCCCCTGCCGAAGCAGGATGTCACTATATGGTTCCAGCAATGATTTCTGCGTGCTCAGCTTCTCGGGCGTTCTTGGGAACTGTATATTTCTCTGAAGAGAGATCTATATACTTAACTGTGGTCTCTTGTTAGATCGAGTTTAAGTTTTCTTGGCCAAGGTCTTTGCTTAGCTTATGTATTCTCTCGAACTTTGTTAGGTGTAGATTTAGAAAGTTTAGGCAGGGGTTTAGATGGGGAAATAAGATATTAGACAAGGACCCATGACTAGCCCTGCTTGCTGCTGAATATATAAAAATGTTGTCTGATCAAGTGATTATTCTACTAGACTGTCCTATAAATAAGTGAGGTGCGTTTTCTTTTATTCTTCCATCTTTTTTTCTCCTGTTTTTAATTGCCTTTGTGCAGCCATGATCATGGTGGAAGGAATCTAAAGGTGTTGTCTTGTAATTGGGCACGCTGGCTTGTCCTTGTTTGGATTGGAACTGATGTCTCTTTCAGCTCTTCTGTGTGATACCCCATGTGCAAAACGACCCGCGAACCCGATCGGCTGGATGCCCCAATTGACTAACACGTTTCACCTTCAAATGGTGGAGGAGAGCTGTTCAAAGACGGCTCCTCTACAATTCGACGGTCCGTCGTTTGCATCTTTCGTCCCTGTCGGTCACGAGTTGTCCCGAGACTCTTTTCTTCCCGGGTCGCGTTGATCGCGTTGATGAGATGGGGCTTGTCTTTTCGCTGGGTCCACCAACAGGAAGAATTCAACCATCCCGGAAAGGTAGAGAGGAAAATTAGGCGGGTCAAAGAAGCGTTTCAATTCATTCCCAAGGGACCTCCCTTTCCTTGCATCTTCCTAGGCCTTAAACCCTCCTCCTCCCCCGGGTCAGCAAGATTTCATTTGCAAGAATTTGTGCCAGAATGTATTTATTAATCAGCCCTTGCTTCTCGGATTAATCAGCCCTTGCTTCTCGGACCCATTTCTCAAAATTTACAAAGCCGGCAATCGAAACAAGAGCGTAATCTTGCCGGCCGAAGTCTTGAACAAGACTCCAAGATGCGAAGAGCAAACCGCTCTTCGCAAATTGTCCCGCGATTTCTAGCACACAGATAAAACAGACCTCGCTTCGCGATCCCAATTGTCAAAAATTAAGAGGACAGCAGCCGGAACAAGAACATAACCTTTCTGGCCGACGCCTTGAACAAGACTCCAAGAGGCGGAAAAAAAAACAATTCGTCGTGGCGGATCGCACATCGGGACTCGGTTTTGGACACGAGCTGCCAAAAGAGGGTGTGGCCTGGCCATATGGTGCTGCAAAATGTCCTGTTCCCGGAGACCAAACCTTCGGGTTCTAGCACACGACAAAATAAGAAAATTTCTAATCTTGTACGGTCCACACGTAATGCGATTCGGTTCATCTGAACATGGCTCATCTCGTATTGCCAGCCACCTCCCCATGTGGGGTAGAAAAAGAGGGATTAAATCAGTTGATGCGTTCGTTAAGGAGCGAGCCGATGAACCTGCCGATTTCGAGGAGCTTCGTGGTGTTCCGCAACGGGGACAAGAGAGATGTGGTGCATGCACCGGAAGATCGCGAGGGCGGGCCAGGGCGCCAGACAGATGTGAGCGACACGACAGGTAGTGCGATGTGGGATTAGACACTATTCAGGATCGCTTTTCGTACGGGAAGATTAAGATTAGATTACATTAGATTAGTGCTCTGTTTTTTTTTTTTTTTTTTTGGACTATTAGTGCTCTGTTTAGTTGTCTCGTTTTGCATCTTTCCGCAAGCAAAAGGTTCAGATTAATTAAAACAAAGGGCGGGAGCTCAGAAGATAATTACTGGATTTTTCAGTTCTTGGTAAAAGCGCAGGGGCCACCGCCCAGTTTGTTCTTTCGAGCGGAGGAGGTGCACCTGGTGATAGCGTTTGTCGATCTCTGTCGCTTCTTGGCGATGATCTTTTCTTTATTATTGTTTATTTTAATCGTTCTTCCTGAATCCTCTTCTCTCTAGGATCAATAATGGGGGTCTTTTTTATTATTTATTTATTACCAAAATATAAATTAAAATAACGGGGGTCTTTTGCCTTTTGTCACTTTGCTACCTTTTTTTAGGTTCTTTTCTCCCGGAGACATGCAGTGGAAAAGGCGTTGCATCTGAGGGTAGGTCTATATCACACTCGAAAGGGTTTGCCTTTATCTCTTTTCATTTTCCTCTTTTTCCCTTTCAGGTGAAATGAGACACGAGATTAGCAAGCATTAATCTAATTAAGAGGCGTACGCGTGAAGTTTGTCTAGAATTCTGTTTGGGGCAATCGGACAAAATTAAAAATTTGTGACGATCCGACTTTAGTATTGGTAGCGGAGGGCTCGGGTCATCGGCAGGGGTACTAGGGCGCAGTTCACTTAGCATGGAGCAGTATAAATTCGAGTTACTTGATTTAAAGAGAGATAGGAAAGAATCTTAAAATCTTTTTGAGCTGCCCTTTGTAATTTATGAATTTTCTTAATGGAAGTTGCTTCTCTTCTGCCCATGGGTTGGTTTTCCCACGTAAGTCTGTGTAACCTCTTATTCTTCTAGGTTTTAATTTTGTTGTAATTTCCGCATTAATCATAATAATCTATAGAATGTATCTTATTCGTTATGCTAATTTAGATTCGTAATCGGGAAACTAGACGATTTTAGGGACCGTTGCCTCATCTTAGATTGTCTCCAAAGGTCTCCTTTTTGTGTGTGGTAACGTTAGCTTTATGTTGGAGTTAGGTGAAGTTGTGACACATTGAGATTGATCACACACGAGCCAGAACTATCTTGTCCCCATCACAGACTTTATTTCCACAAATACACACAAAAAAGTCGTATGCGTCGAGGCCTTATTATCGCACGAGAATTTTAGTAGTGACGATGCCGACTTGTTGTTGTCTCGAAGAAAATCAATTACATATTGATAAAAAAAAAAAAATGATTCAATCATTCTTGGCATATAATTGACTCGGATGGTCAGCTCTATGGCTTGGGAGGTGGAGTTCCTAAATCTGTGTAAGCTGAAATAAAATACAAAATTTTCACGATTTGGAAATTTCCATTATTGTACTTGTTGAATCAAAAATAAATGTCTGATTTTTTTTATTTTTAAAAAGATCATTAAATCTAGGGGTGAGCATGGTCGGGTGGACGATTTCCACCGTAGAACTAGAAACCGGCCATTAAGAACTGGTTTCAAAAAATTAGAACCAAGAACCGTCCATTAATTCTATTGACCCACCTGGAATCTGACTAAAATTACAATTTCCAAAATCCTTTTTAATTCTTGAAAAATTATAGTTGAACTTGAAACCAGATGCATACAAAAATCATTCCAAAATGTGTGAAATGAATGAAATAAACTCACATGAATTGATTTGATCTTAACATAAAGCATGCCATTTAAGTTCAAACATATTGTTTCTTAGAAACATTTTATTAAACAAATTATATATGTTTGGCTAAAAGGTGAGGAAACACATAGACAAATTCAGTTTTGCCACCAAGTTCACGCTAATTTGATTCAAGTTGTTCGCAATGCACAAAATAATCTCAAATTATTATCAAAATATATACTAGACCGGTCCGATTTGGTTTCGGGTAGTTCCTGATTCTTTTGCATATCGTTAATTAAGTCCTCACCATTATGAAATAA